>NC_045438.1:125420024-125441695 GCF_002776525.5 Piliocolobus tephrosceles
GCACTCTGTGTCTAGCTCAGGGTTTGTAAATACACCAATCAGTACTCTGTGTAGAGCTCAAGGTTTGTAAATACACCAATTGGTACTCTGTATCTGGTTAATTCTGTGTCTAGCTAACTAGCACTCTGTGACTCTGTCTAGCTCAAGGATTGTAAATGCACCAATCAGCACTCTGTCAAAACAGACCAATCAGCAGGATGTGGGTGGGGTCAGATAAGGGAATAAAAGCAGGCTGCCTGAGGCAGCAGTGACAACCCCTTTGGGTCCCCTTCCACACTGTGGAAGCTTTGTTCTTTCGCTCTTTGCAATAAATCTTGCTGCTGCTCACTCTTTGGGTCCACGCTGCCTTTATGAGCTGTAACACTCACCACGAAGGTCTGCAGCTTCACTCCTGAAGCCAACGAGACCACGAACCCACTGGGAAGAATGAACAACTCCAGATGAGCTGCCTTTAAGAGCTGTAACACTCACCATGAAGGTCTGCAGCTTCACTCCTGACAGCGAGACCATGAACCCACCAGAAGGAAGAAGCTCCAGACACCTGAACGTCTGAAGGAACAAACTCCAGACACACCATCTTTAAGAACTGTAACACTCACCGCAAGGGTCCGCAGCTTCATTCTTGAAGTCAGTGAGACAAAGAACCCACCAATTCCGGACACAAAACCAAGTCAAAACCAAAACCAAAACCAAACCAAACCAAAGTGCCGATAAAGGCACGCCACGGGTGATCAGGCCACATTTTCACTCAAATGGAGCGGGCAAGTTCTCAAGACTAATCTTACCAAGTTTCAGATGTCTGAACTCCAAGTACCAGTTCCTTCCCGGTGTTCAGCCACTGCGTTGATCCTCCATAGGGGCCTGCCACACACTGTTCTGGCGAGGCGTTCCACCGGAGCAAATGCCTACCTGGGAGTGCTCTCAGGATCCGCCTTGCTTGGGCTGGTCAGAGTTGCCCGCAGGGATGTTCCACAGGTCAGGCTTAAACCGACTAAGGAGCTGCCTCGACTCTCCACCAATCACCTCGCTTCCCGGTCAGGGAACCAAGAAATGTAGCAGGACGAGCCACAGACAAAACTCCTCAGACACCGAGTTAAAGAAGGAGGGAGTTTATTCAGGTGGGAGCATTGGCAAGATTCCTGTCTCAAGAGCCAAACTCCCCAAGTGAGCAATTCCTGTCCCTTTTAAGAGCTCACAACTTTAAGGGTGGTCCATATGAGAGAGTCATGATCGATTGAGCAAGCAGGGGGTACGTGACTGGGGGCTGAATGCACCAGTTGGTAATCAGAATGAAACAGAACAGGACAGGGATTTTTACAATGCTCTTCCATACAATGTCTGGAATCTATAGATAACATAACTGGTTAGGTCAGGGGTCAGTCTTTAACTACCAGGCCCAGGGCACAGCCTGGGCTGTCAGCCTGTGGAATTCATTTCTGCCTTTCAGTTTTTACTTCTTCTTTCTTTGGAGGCAGAAATTGGGAATAAGACAATATGAGGGGTGGTCTCCTCCCTTATCTCCCTTTCTTTTTACAAAAACCTTCTGAGTTTCCATCAGTTATTGCTTAATTGGTTTTTCATTCCATCCATCAATCTTTTGTGGTTTCTTAGGACTATCAGCCCAGCTTTTAGTCACAAAATTAATCTTTAAAAAGCCTTGCCCTACTGGATCCTCTGGATTTCTCATATGATCCCTGAGCCTCTGCAGAAATGCCGAGGGGGTCTCCTCTTTTTCTTGTTGGATCTCAAATGCTTTGAAGACATTTTGTGTTCTATGAATGGACTTTTTAATCCCTATAATTATTCATTCCCTTAGATCCTGCATTTGGGCCTGATCTCTGGGGTTATTGTTATCCTATCTGTGATTTGCTTTTGGGAATTTCTGCTCAGCTAGCAGGACTCCTTGCCCAGGAGGATGCTGTCTCTCCCAAATGGTTATGGCTGCCCTTCTAATCATTCCCCTGTCTTCCCCAGTAAACGGAATATATTCATGATTGACATCATCTCAGCCCAAGTATAAAAATTGGGTCTTAAAAATTGATCTAGCTGCTCTGCTAAACTGAGGGGATCTTCCAAGAGTGGCCTCATTTCCTTTTTAAAATGTATAACCTCAGTACTTGTTAGAGGCATACTCACAAATCCAACTTCTCCCTGTCCCACAAGGAATTCTCTAAGACGGTACATATTAGACATCCACTGTTTAGAAGAAATGGGGAAATTCTCGTCGTCCTTCTTACATTGTTCTACTTCTTTCCTTAAGTTTGGATAAGGATTTAAGGGAGCACTGGGTTTAGCTCCTTCATGACCCCCAGATTCCTCTTCCTCCAGTCTTTCTGTTGCCCCGATCTCCCTGTCCTCTACTTTGTGAGATGTATGGAACCCCAGGGCTTTTCGTTGGGTGAGGGCTCTTTACTATGCCCTTTTTTTTTCTCTTTAAGAGGGAATATGGGGTTATTCACTAATCCAACAAAGAGCATAACCCATCTCCTCTTGTGAGGATGGGGTTTCATCATTTACATACAGAATTAAAGCTTGGCACACCCAATCTGCATCTGAGCCAAGCTTAGGCCAAAAGACCCAAGACTGATGAATGGTCTCTTCGGGCCAGATAAAACAGCAATACTTTATCATCTTTTGCTTTTCCTTGTCCCTGGTTTAAGGATTATCCTTTCAAACCTGCAACATCCTCCCCAAAGGACTATCTGGGAGAATGTCATAAGGGATGTTTCTAGTTCCCTCTTTCCTTTGTTCCCTAGGCTTAGATTTCCTGTTTCCCATTTTCAGTTAGTCTTTGTGTCTGAACTTTTCCCTGTATACTCAGTCCCCCTTACTGGAGGTTTCTTACACACCCTGAGACCTCTGAAAATGCCCCCCCACCAAGAGAGTACTTACAGTCCCGTTTTCCCATTGAGGCTTGTGCATGAGGTTATCTGGTTGCCGCGGTGCCTGCTTTTCTCCCTGTGTCACTTTTGTTATCTCCTGTATCACGGTTTGTCTGTGGCTTCTGTGGGGAGCCGGGACATCCAGACAGAGCAATCCACATAAATCAAGTGGGGCGCGTCTCCCCTTTCCATGCAGGCACAGAGATCCCTGTATGGCCACCAGATTGTGAAAAACAAACTCACCCTTCCAAACCCAAAGAATGGACTTGGAGACTTGGAGAACAGCAAAAGTGAGACTTTTAATGATGGTCTTGCAAGATCGGGTGTCTGATAGGCAGGCACACCCAGTACAGTTTTTTTTTTTTTTTTTTTTCTTGAGACAGAGTCTTGCTCTGTCACCCAGGCTGGAGTGCAGTGGCACAATCTTGGCTCACTGCAACTTCCACCTCCTGGGTTCAAGTGATTCTCCTGCCTCAGCCTCCCACCAGTACAGTTTTAACAAGCAATTTAACCCCTAGTGCGCAGTTCCCTCCCCCGGTTCCTCACAGACTGAGTACTATGGGGTCACAATCTTCCCGGAGGTTGCCTGTGATTGTTGGGTAGGGCTTTAGGTGTTTTTTTTTTTTTTGGGGGGGGGGGTTGTCTTGCTGCATTTTATTGCAGCCCACAATGCATTGCAATCCTAGTTAGTTCAAGGGCTTTTTAAAGGTTTGACTTAATGACCTAGGTAGCTAGACAGGTTGATAAGAACAGACAAAGTGAGCTAGTGAACTTTTATCTTAGAATAAAACTTCTGGCCGGGCGCAGTGGCTCAGGCATGTAATCCCAGCACTTTGGGAGGCCAAAGTGGGCGGATCATGAGGTCAGATCGAGACCATCCTGGCTAACATGGTGAAACCCCATCTCTACTAAAAATACAAAAAAATTGCCGGACGTGGGGGCGGGTGCCTGTAGACCCAGTTACTCGGGAGGCTGAGGCAGGAGAATGGCATGAACCCGGGAGGCGGAGCTTGCAGTGAGCCGAGATTGCGGCACTGCACACCAGCCTGAGAGCCTGAGTGACAGAGCGAGACTCCGTCTCAAAAAAAAAACACCTGCCTCAGCCTAAAAAAAAGAATAAAACTTCTTTGGTTTGGGTGAAGGCAACTAAGGGGTTTGGGGGCGGAGGCCAACAAGCAGGTGTTGCTATCCAAGCAGGGGCCTAGAATGTCCTGTTTCTTCTGCAGTTTGCTGACCAAAGCTGATTCAAGGCACTTCATCTTGGAAATGGACCACTGTATACATTTTTCCTTCAGGAGGAAAGAAGGAAGGAAGGAAGAAAAGAAGGAAAGTAGGAAGGAAGGAAGGAAGGAAGGAAGGAAGGAAGGAAGGAAGGAAGGAAGGAAGGAAGGGAGGGAGGGAGGGAGGGAGGGAGGGAGGAAGAAAGAGAGGGAGGTAGGGAGGGAGGTAGGGAGGAAGGAAAGAAGGAAGGAAGGAGTAGTTAGTTGCTGGGATAAATTTAAGAGGCGGTAAAGTTTGCTATTCTCTTAAAAGTGTTTGAGTCTGATTCTTCAAAATTACAAAAGAAAAATGCACTTATCACAACCAAGATGTAGCTGCCATTTTAAGTTTTAACAGCTGTATAAGATTCCTAGAACAATATCCAACAATTTTATTTATTTATTTATTTATTTATTTATTTACTGAGACAGAGTCTCACTCTGTCACCCAGGCTGGAGTGCAGTGGCACGATCTCAGCTCACTGCAAGCTCCGCCTCCCAGGTTCACACCATTCTCCTGCCTCAGCCTCCCCAGCAGCTGGGACTACAGGCTCACGCCACCATGCCCAGCTAATTTTTGTATTTTTAGTAGAGACAGGGTTTCACCATGTTAGTCAGGATGGTCTCGATCTCCTGACCTTGTGATCCACCCACCTCGGCCTCCCAAAGTGCTGGGATTACAGGGGTGAGCCACCGCGCCCGGCCAACAATTTATTTTTATACTCGTATGTGAAGGGTTGTTTCCTCCCTAACACCAAATACATGGTCATTTTCAACACCAATTTTCCAACCCTCTGATTCTCTCACACTGGTTGGGCACCCAACAATTCAACTCAATTCTGACACTAACTGCTGGAGTTAGTGCAGAACCCACAGGTTAAGAGCTCAGTCCCACAATATTGCCCCCACTTCAGATGCCAGTCACAAATACTGGATCCCCAGGATACCCACAGTTCAGATTGACTTGGCTACAAAAGTCAGGTGTAGCCACGACCTCCCTGCCCCTTAGGTTTGATAATTCGCTAGAAGACTCACAGAACTCAGCAAAGCACTTTATTTCCTATTGATGGTTTAGTATAAGTGATACTCAGGAACAGCCAAATGGAAGTGATACATAGAGCAAGATGGTGTGGGCGGGGTGAGTAATGCTTTTATGTCCTCTCTGGGGACATCAGCCTCCCAGAACCTGATTGTGTTCACCAACCCAGAAGCTTATATCAAATGTCATTGTTCAAGATTTTTTATAGAGCTCAATCTCCGGTCCCTCTGCCCACCTCCCCCATGTCAGTGTGTGGGGCTGAAAGTTCCAACCCTCTAATCACATGTTTGGCCCCTCTGGTAGTAACTCTGTATTTAACATGTAATCTGGAACTGCCAAACTATTTACTAAAGTGGCTGCACCATTTTACACTCCCACCAGCAATGTATGAAGGCTCTCATTTTGCTACATCCTGACCAACACTTGCTTGTGTCTTTTTAATTTTAGCCATCCTAGTGGAGTGATGAGCGTATGGCTTTGATTTGCATTTCTTTAATGACTAATGATGTTTATTGAGCATCTTTCATGTGTTTAGTGGCCATTTGTAGGTCTTCTTTGGAGAAAGGACTTCAAATTGTTAGGATATGTTTATTTCTAATTAACATGTATACAATGAGTATAGTCCTTTAGGGTCTTAGCTTTATTAAGGGCATCTTATTTTAGAATCCCTACTTTGGGAAGACCTTGGCTTTGATCCAGGGGTCTCAAAATCCAGTGCTCCAGTTCACCTGGTTTGGCAATCCTCTAGAAGTGAAAGCTGCTCCAGTGGTCTGTCTCTCTGGTTTTCTGCCTTTATGCAGCTTCTTGTCTGAACATTCTTCACTTTCTTCCTAACTCATACATGCATTCAAGGAGATATTTTCCTCTGTTATAACCAGCATTTTAGTTGTTTTGAGTGGGAAGGTTCAAACCTGAAACCTACTTCACCATGTTACCAGAAATATAAGTTGAATTTCTTAGAATTTTAAAAATCTCTTCTATGTCTTTTGTTTTAAATAAATTTATTAAGGTGTAATTTACATATAAAAATTCACCAATTAAATGTATAGTTCAATGTATAGACCCATGTAACTAACCACCACAAGCAATCCATAAAACATTCTATCATCCCAAAAGGTCTCCTTATGCCCCTTGGTAGTCAATCCCCTACTTTACCTCCAGTTCCAGGCAACTATTATCTGCTATTATTGTATATGACTTCTGCCTTCTCTGAAATGTCTTTCTTTCTTTTGGTCTCACTCTGTCGCCCAGGTTGGAGTGCAGTGGCATGATCTCGGCTCACTGCAACCTCTGCCTCCTAGGCTCAGGTGATCCTCCCACCTCAGCCTCCCAAATAGCTGGGACCACAGGCATGCACCACCACACTCGGCTAATTTTTTTGTCTTTTTTGTAGAGATGGAGTTTCACCATGTTGCCCAGGCTGGTCTTGAACTCCTGGACTCAAGTGACCTGTCCACCTTGGCCTCCCAAAGTGCTGGGATTGCAGGTGTGAGCCACTGCGCCAGGTCTGGAATTTCTTATTTATTTATTTTTATTTTATTATTTATTTATTTGAGATGGAGTTTTGCTCTTATTGCCCAAACCGGAGTGCAATGGTGTGATCTCGGCTCACCGCAACCTCCATCTCCTGGGTTCAAGTGATTCTCCTGCCTCAGCCTCCCGAGTAGCTGGGATTACAGGCATGCATCACCACACCCAGCTAATTTTGTATTTTTAGTAGAGATGGGGTTTCTCCATGTTGGTCAGGCTGGTCTTGAACTCCCGACTTCAGGTGATCTGCCCACCTCAGCCTCCCAAAGTTCTGGGATTACAGGCGTGAGCCACTGCGCCTAGCCTATTTTATGTTATTGTAGAGAAGGTATCTCACTATGTTGCCCAGGCTGATCTCAAACTCTTGGCCTCAAGCTGTTCTTCAGGTTGGCCTCCCCAAATGCTGGGATTACAGGCATGAGCCACTGCACCCAGCCTGGAGTTTCATATAAATGGAATCATACAGGATAGATCCTTGTGCCTAACTTCTTTCCCTCAGCACAATGTTTTAGAAATTCATCCGCATTGTTGCACGTTTCAGTGGTTCATTCCCTTTTGTTGCTGAGCAGTAGTCCATGGCATAGATATACACACATAATTTTTGAGATAAGATTTCTGCATATCTCAAGGAAATCAATAAAAAGATGAAGAAGAGATTTACTAATGTGGAAGATTAATATGGAAGATTCCTGCTATATGTTCTTGTTCTTTTTTTTTTTTTTTTTTTTTTTTTGCGACAGAGTCTCTCTCTGTCATCCAGGTTGGAGTGCCTGGGTGCAATTATAGCTCACTGCAGCCTCTACCTCCTGGGCTCAAGCGATCCCCACTGCCTCAGCCTCTCAAGTATCTGGGACCATAGACATGTGCCACCATGCCAGGCTAATGTTTAAATTTTTCTGTAAAGACAGAATCTCACCATGTTGCCCAGGCTGGTCTTGAACTTTTGGGCTCAAGTAATCCTCCCATCTCAGCCTCCCAAAGTGCTAGAATTACAGGCATAAGCCATCATGCCTGACCATATTCTATATTAAATAAAAGCCTTCCATCTCTTTCTTAATTTCAGCCAGTTACACATATACACCATGGAATACTATGCAGCCATAAAAAAGGATGAGTTTGCGTCCTTTGTAGGGACATGGATGCAGCTGGAAACCATCATTCTTAGCAAACTATCACAAGAAGAGAAAACCAAACACCACATGTTCTCACTCATAGGTGGGAACTGAACAATGAGCTCACTTGGACTCAGGAAGGGGAACATCACACAATGGGGCCTATCATGGGGAGGGGGGAGGGGGGAGGGATTGCATTGGGGAGTTATACCTGATATAAATGATGAATTGATGGGTGCTGATGAGTTGATGGGTGCAGCACACCAACATGGCACATATATACATATGTAACAAACCTGCACGTTATGCACATGTATCCTAGAACTTAAAGTATAATAAAAAAAAAAAAAATTTCAGCCAGTTAAACTGGGATCTAAAGGCTTGAATTTACGATTTAATGCTACCTAATGACATTTCAGAGACTGGCCGTAAAAAAGCAAGTATCAAAAATTAACAAAAACATGTCTACAAAGGAAATGAAAATGTTCCCTCTTCCTTGAAGCAACACAGAGAGAAATATCCCTTCACATTGTAAAATGAATTCCAAGACTCTGATCTGATGCAGTGTTAAATTGAAAACATTTAGGAAAATATCAATCTTGTTTTCTCCATTTCCATTTGTGCAAGATGGAGACTTGCTGACTATTCATAATTATCAACTTACTCTGTACTCTGTTTTCTATTAATGTGAATTAGTTGGAAGTATACTTTGAAAAGGAGGTCATGTAAAACTATTGTCCTGGGAAAATTACTCTCAAAATAAACCTACTGTGCTTTTTTATTTGTTTGTTTCTTTGTTTGTTTGTTTGTTGTGAGACAGGGTCTCACTCTGTCACCCAGGATGGAGTGCAGTGGCGCAGTCTCAGCTCACTGCAACCTCTGCCTCTCAGGTTCAAGAGATTCTCAGGCCTCAGCCACCTGAGTAGCTGGGATTACAGGCAGGCACCACCATGCCTGGCTAATTTTTGTATTTTTAGTAGAGATGGGGTTTCACTGTGTTGGTCAGGCTGGTCTCAAACTCCTGGCTTCAAATGATCCGCCTATCTTGGCTTCCCAAAGTGCTGGGATTACAGGTGTGAGCCACTGTGCCCAGAAAATAAACCTATTGTTCTTATTACTTTTCTTACTGATTAATTATTTGATTTATTTTTATTGCCCTAATAATAGTGTGCAAATCAATATTTCTATGTTTCTTTTTCTTTTTTTGAGATAGATTCTCACTCTCTTTTTTTTTTTTTTTTTTTTTGAGACGGAGTCTTGCTCTGTCGCCCAGGCTGGAGTGCAGTGGCTGGATCTCAGCTCACTGCAACCTCCGCCTCCCGGGTTCATGCCATTCTCCTGCCTCAGCCTCCCGAGTAGCTGGGACCACAGGCGCCGGCCACCTCGCCCGGCTAATTTTTTGTATTTTTAGTAGAGACGGGGTTTCACCATGTTAGCCAGGATGGTCTTGATCTCCTGACCTCATGATCTGCCCGTCTCAGCCTCCCAAAGTGCTGGGATTACAGGCTTGAGCCACCGCGCCCGGCCGAGATAGATTCTCACTCTCTTATCCAGGTCGGAGTGGAGTGGCATGATCTCAGCTCACTGTAACCTGCAGCTCCCAGGTTCAAGCAGTTCTCCTGTCTCAGCCTCCTGAGAAGCTGGGACTACAGGTGGGCACCACCATGCAGGCTAAGTTTTTGTATTTTTAGTAGAGAGAGAGTTTCACCGTATTGGTCAAGCTGGTCTCGAACTCCTGACCTGATCTACCCACCTTGGCCTCCCAAGGTGCTGGGATTACAGGCGTGAGCCACTGCACCCGGCCCAGTATTTCTATGTTTCTGAATACTTATAGTATTCATACTGTCTCCTCAAATGAGAAGAGAATGATTGGCATGATGGAAAACATAAAGACCCCTAACTCTGCTAGGTCTTTTATTTTCAAAAAGAAATTAAGTCTGGCTTCATTTAAACTGCTGACAAAGAATGAGAATAATTGTGAAAGAAGCTCCCTCCAGAGGTGAAAAAGCATGAGAATTGTTTACATTTATAATAGTAGTGAGGTTACAAAACTATACAATCACATCTGCTAAGAAAACACAGTTTTCTATGTCAGGATTTGTTGGAGGATTTTTGTGTGCTTGTGAAAGCTGGATCCAGGGGACATGTAAACAATTTTGGCTGGCAGTTTGGGCCTATGATTAATGGACACCAAACAGACAAATACAGAATTATATCTAAGAAAACACAGAACAGTAAGTACTACATCTACTAGAAAGGCTTACATTAAAAAGAAAACCTGACAGTACCAATATTTGGCAAGAATCCGGAGCAGGTATAGTGCTTACACACTGTTGGTGTATGAAGTTCAAGAATCAGAAAAACTGACCAAGGATATTAGAAGTCAGAAGAATGGTTACATCTATTTTGAGAGAGTGTTAGTGAAAAGTAAGGGATGCCACACGGTGGCTCACACTTGTAATCCCAGCATTTCGGGAGGCTGAGGTGGGAGGATCACTTGAGCCCAGGAGTTTGAGACCAGTCTGAGCAACATAGAATACCCCATCTCTCTCTCTCTCTCTCTCTTTTTTGAGATGGAGTCTCACTCTGTTGCCCAGGCTGGAGTGCAGTGGCTCGATCTCAGCTCACTGCAACCTCCACCTCCCAAGTTCAAGGAATTCTCCTGCCTCAGCCTCCCAAGTAGCTAGAATTACAGGTGCCTGCCACCATGCCCAGCTAATTTTTGTATTTTTAGTACAGATGGGGTTTCACCATATTGGCCAGGTTGGTCTTGAACTCCTGACCTCAGGTGATCCACCTGCCTCGGCCTCCCAAAGTTCTGGGATTACAGGCATGAGCCACCACGCCCAGCCCCCATCTCTTAAAAAAAGAAAAGAAGGCCGGGCACGGTGGCTCAAGCCTGTAATCCCAGCACTCTGGGAGGCTGAGATGGGTGGATCACGAGGTCAGGAGATCGAGACCATCCTGGCTAATACGGTGAAACCCCATCTCTACTAAAAAAAAAAAAAAATACAAAAAATCTAGCCGGGCGATGTGGCAGGCACCTGTATCCCAGTTACTTGGGAGCCTGAGGCAGGAGAATGGCATAAACCCGGGAGGCGGAGCTTGCAGTGAGCTGAGATCTGGCCACTGCACTCCAGCCTGGGCAACAGAGTGAGACTCCGTCTCAAAAGAAAAGAAAGAGAAAGAAAGAGAGAGAGAGAGAAAAGTAAGAAATACAAACAAGACATTGATCAGGGCAAGAAGGTAAAATAAATAAATAAATAAATGCAATTAAAAAAGAAGACATTAATCCAGTGAAGTCTTTTTCTTCGGCTTAATAGCAGAAAACAACAGATATAACACACATCAATCTACACTGTCTCATGGTTACATGAACTTTCTGACTGCCACAAGTTAGCACAGAGGGATCTTGACCATCTTACCATCCCACAAGATATCTTGCTAGCCCACTGAACTCATGACATCAAACTAATAGGGCATATGGAGTAAAAAATAGCAAGTATCTTACATGCTTTAGGAAATACATGTATACCAGAAGTTAGAGAGGCTCAAGTACAAAGGGTTTTCACTTCACTGATATTTCTTGGTGTTCAGTGATCTTGCATACAGGTGCTCCCTTCAAAATGAAGGACAAGTTACTTTAATTGTGCAACCTACCCCTAAACCAAAAGAGTCACATCACAGGTGAATTTAGAGACAATGTTGATCATATTTGGGTTACTGCTCTGACCTCCTTATGTGGTCACTTGAAATGAAGCCATATTTGAGTGAGAATCAGAGGAAGAAGAGGTTCTCCAGCTGGTCCAGTCTGCAGTGCAACTTAGTCTTTGTGATCCTTATAATGTTCAAAGTGTTTGTGGCAGACTGAGATACTTTATCATCTATGGCACATCCTGATAGGAGAATCACAACAGAGGCCCTCTGGGCATGCCTTTTGGCAGGTAAATATTCTCTCTTTGAGAATCAGCTCTCAGCTTGCTGCTGCGCCATGGACACAGCATGATCACAGCATGATCATGAACTGGCTATTATCTGGTCTTCCTAGGTATGAAGCTGGTTCATACCTAGGACATGGATCCATTACCAAGTAGAAATGACATATACAAAATGAGACTAGAGCAGATCCTGAAAACACAAATGGCTCCTAGCACCCACACCACTACTTCTGCTGCATTGCTATTTCATCTACCACTATAACCAATGAAACAGGTCTTGTTACCAGACTGCATGGAATAAAGTCATGATTAGTTTGTAGCTGTCTTCACCTGATGTGCTGGCATTAGAAAGAAATGGGCTGCTGTGATACTGTGGCCCCCAATCAAGGGTGACCCTGAAGGACACTGGGGATAGTCAGGACTTCAAGAAATACAACTACCTGACTAGTTTTCCCAGAAGGAGAAAGAGGTTAAGAGTCTACACTGATTTGGCCGGGCCCAGTGACTCATGCCTGTAATCCCAGCACTTTGGAGGCTTAGGCGGGTGGATCATGAGGTCAAGAGATCGAGACCATCCTGCCTAGCACGGTGAAACCCCGTCTCTACTAAAAAATACAAAAAAAAAAACCCCAAAAAACATTAGTCAGGCGTGGCGGCACGCACCTGTAGTACCAGCTGCATGAACCAGAGAGGCAGAGCTTGCAGTGAGCCGAGATCGCGCCACTGCCCTCCAGCCTGGGTAACAGAGCGAGACTCCGTCTCAAAAAAAAACATAAATTAAAGAGTCTACACTGATTCTTAGTCTGAGGTTAATGGTTTGGCTAGACAATTAGGGAGTTAGAAGTTATATTAAAAGGAAGTTGGAGAAGTACAATGTGGAAGAACTTCTTAAAATGGTTCCCAAATGTGACAGTATCTGTCATGATTCAGTTGCAGACCACAGATACCACTCTACTTAATTTAAGGGAGAAGGGTATTATTACCAGGGATTAGGTGGCTTACACAATATTTGTAAGGGGTAGAGGAAGAAGCTTTAGGTGGAGCTTGTAGGAGCACTCCCCACACCAGAATCTCACTGATTCTGCTACGCTTGGGTAAGCATATGGCTTCCACTGCAGGAAACCAGCAAATCAGCACATTGGTAACCACAGAACCATACTTCCTCTGTCATGATTCACAGCAGCAAAGTGAATACTTCATATCCTGCCTCTCTCTCCACATCACTCAGTTAATTGGGTTTCACATTCAAGTCTCATGGAAACATACCTGATTGGCAAAATCTCAATTACATCTGGAACCATAACTGTAATGGGATCTGAGACATACAGCTTTTATCTTTCTAGACTCTCAGCATGGAAAGGTATGAAGGAGTTTAGAATGTATGTTGAGAAAACCAGTCTAAGGAGTTTAGAATGTATGTTGAGAAAACTAATCTACCATAATGAGAACACTTGTGCCTTGTGAGTAGAAGAGGGTATCAACAATCAGGTAGATAAGATGACCTGCTCTGTGGATGGTATCCGCTCTTTCCCCTAGTTACACCAGAGCTTGCTGTATGAGCTTGTGAACAAAGTGACCATGGGACCACTGATGGAGGCAATGCATATTGAGTGTAAAGGCTCAATGACGTGGACTTTCTCACACTAAGACTGACCTGGCTACTGCCAATTTGGACCTCTTCCTTCACGGACAGGGCAGTAATTTATCTTCACTGTAGAAGAAACTTACTTTAAATTTCTCTATATTTTTCCTACTCACCGTATTTTTGCCAGCACCATCCAGAAACTTACTGAATGACTTATAAGGCATTCAGCATGACATCCCACACAATGATGCTTTTGGCCAAGGGAGTACTTTTACAGTGGAAGAAGTAAGACAGTTGGGATACACAATTCAACTCTTCTGGGATTGCTTATTTAGTTTTATTGTATATTCCAGCTAGTCTTATAGAATAGGCTTATTGAGGTCTTAGTTATTTTACCAACTGGAGACAACATCTCATAAGATTATAGTGGTATCAGCCAGGTACAGTGGCTCATGCCTATAATCCCAGCACTTTAGGAGGCCGAGGCAGGTGGATCACTTGAGGTCAGGAGTTCGAGACCAGCCAGATCAACATGGTGAAACCCCATCTCTACTAAAAATACAAAATTAGGCCGGGCGCAGTGGCTCATGCCTGTAATCCCAGCACTTTGGGAGGCCGAGACGGGTGGATCACAATGTCAGGAGATCGAGACCATCCTGGCTAACATGGTGAAATCCCGTCTCTACTAAAAATACAAAAAAAAAAAAAAAAATTAGCGGGGCATGGTGGCGGGCACCTGTAGTCCCAGCTACATAGGAGGTTGAGGCAGGAGAATGGCATGAACACGGGGGGCAGAGCTTGCAGTGAGCCGAGATCGTACCACTGCGCTCCAGCCCGGGTGACAAAGCGAGACTCCATCTCAAAAAAAAAAAAAAGAGATACGAAATTAGCTGAGCGTGGTTGGCACATGCCTGTAATCCCAGCTACTCGGAAGGCTGAGGCAGAAGAATTGCTTGAACCCAGGAGGTGGAGGTTGCAGTGAGCCGTGATCGCACCATTGCACTCCAGCCTAGGTGACAAGAGCAAAACTGTCTCAAAGAAAGAAAGAAAAGAAAAAAGATTAGAGTGGTATCCTACAGAATGTGACATAAGCTCTGAAATAGTGACCAACTATATGGAACATTTCACTCACACCCAAAAATATACAAGGGTGGGGATGAGATATATAGGTGAGGTGGTACCTGTTACAATTACACTTGTGGCTGGTCATGGTAGCTCACACCTGTAACCCCAGCACTTTGGGAGGCTAAGGCAAGGGAATCTCTTGGGCCCAGGAGTTCAAGACCAGCCTGGGGAACATGACAAAACCCAGTCCCAACAAAAAGTATGAAAAATTAGCAGGGCGTGGTGGCACACACCTGTAGTCCCAGCTACTCGGGAGGCTGAGAGGTGGGAGGATCACTTGAGCCCGGGAGGTTGAGGCTGCAGTGAGCCATGATCATGCCAGCCCGGGCAACAGAGTGGGACCCTTTCTCAAAAAGAAAAAGAAAAAAAATACACTTGTATCCATAACAAATTCCTACAAACTTGGAGGGTAAAAACAACACGTATTTATTATCTTACAGCTCTGGAGTGCAGAAGTCCAAAATGGGTCTCACTGGGCTAAAATTTAGGTGTGGACAGGGCTGTGTTACTTTTGGAGGCCCTAGGTGACAAATCTTGCCTGTTCCCTTGGCTTTTTCAACTTCTGGAGGTTGCCACATTTCTTGGCTCATGGCGCCCTTTTCAAAGCTAGCAATGGCTGGTTGAATCTTCCCCATGGTGCAGTGCTCCAGTACTGACTCTCCTGCCTCCCTGTTTCTTTTAGAAGGTAACCACTGGTAATTACATTGGGCCCACTTAGATAATAGAGGATCTTTTTCCCATCTTCGGGCCAGCTAATTAGCAACCTTAATTCCATCTGCAACCTTAATTCCCTCTTGTCATGTAACATATTCACAGGTTTTGAGAATTAAGATGTGGCCATCTTTGGGAACTATTATTCTCCCCACTACATCAACTCTGAGCTCTGCTGGTGAGAAATATTCCACCAGTAGGAACAACAGTTTAGGGTGAGATGGCCACTGGCCATTTTGGGTTCCTCACTGCAGTAGATCAATGGGGAAAAAAGAAGCTATGGTATTGAGTCATTAATCCTGATTTTTGTGAATAAATAAAATTGTAGTTTATACACTGGGGTCAAGAGGCATATTGATGGGACAGAGGGGATCCCCTGGGGTGCATCCTTATGAAACCATGTTCAGAACTAAAAGTTAATGAAAGACTTCTTTAACCCTTGAATAGGCAGGACCACCAAAGGCTTGGATCTCTCAGAAATGAGATTTGGGTCATATACTGACCAGCTGAGGTTCTGCCTAAAGGCAGAGACCATGGAACTAGTAGAGAGGGCAGACGTCATAAATACCCACAGTGTTGTGATTAGTTGTGGAAATGAGAATGGTAGCCTCCTTCCATATTTCTTTCCCTGATTTTTCCTAAATATATTCGTATATCTTAATTGATTTCCCTTTTTTCTCTCTCTTTTTTTTTTTTTCAATAAATGATGTGTTGGCCAGGCACGGTGGCTCATGCCTGTAATCCCAGAACTTTGGAAGCCGAGGCAGACAGATCACTTGAGGTCAAGCATTCGAGACCAGCCTAGCCAACATGGTGAAACCCCGTTTCTACTAAAAAAAAAAAAAACAAAAATCAACCAAGTGTGGTGGTGCATGCCTGTAGTCCCGGCTACTCGTGAGGCTGAGGCATAAGAATTGCTTCCACCTGGGAGGTAGAAGTTGCAGTGAGCTGAGAGTGAGCCACTACGCTTCAGCCTGGGTGACACAGCAAAACTTCATCCCCCCCAAAAAATAAATGATGTGGTGATTGATAACATTACAAGCTAGTCTACAAAGATATCAAGACAAGACTGGGCAGAACTAGGAATAGGCATCAACAAGACTCCCTGGGCTTGGAACTGGATGTAGTGACTGCTAAAATCTGAGGCTATTTTGAGGGAGGCAGTAAGTGATTTTCATTTGTATAAGGGATGTCTAAAGTGTGCTGGACAGGAATTTTTTTTTTTTTGCAAGAGTAAGTATGGGAAGAAGGATATATGTGGATAACAGGCAGTAGGAGGGATTTTCTAAGCCTTGTTCTTTATAGATTTTCCATCAATACTGTGAACTGTACAATTTAATTTCAACCACTTTACTTTCTGCTTATGTTAGCCAGGATTCATTTTTCTTGCTTGCAGCTGGAAACCCTGACTGATACCGGGTCCTAGCCTGTCTTACCCTTTCCTCTCTCTCTTAGCACCTGCCATTTTCGTCTTCCTAAAACACAGAAAGGGTAGATGACTTTATTCTGTCATCTTATGCAAAAACCTCCAATGACAGAGTAAAAGCCAGACACCTTACTCTGAAATCCATGTTTCTTACCAGGTTAATACCAAGTTACCTTTCCAAATATATCTTTGCCTATTCCCTTCTAAAAATCAGCATTCAAGCCAAATTGGCTCCTTACTGCCTTGGGAATCACCAGAACATCAACATGTAACTTTTACACAAAGGAGTGTAACCTTCTTTGACCACCCAGTCCTCAAAGAAGTCTCCGGATACTGAACTCCTGTCTATGACATTGTACAGAGGGATGCAGTGCCTCATGATATGCTTTTGTTTTTATGGGTATCTTGAAAGCTACATTAAAAAGAACCTGTGAGCTTCTCAAAGATAAGGACCATGTTTTATTCATCTTTATAGACTAGAACCTAACAGAGTGCCTGACAGCTACAATTATTAGGGTTTTAAACAATTCAGATAGATTTCAGTGCCTTTTTTTTTCTTTTGGCGAGTAATAGTACTGATACAGTACTAAACATGAAATCTGCACTTCCACCAAGGGAGGGAAGGGGCAGTCATTTGCTTCATGGGCTAGATGAAGAGACTGAAGGATCCAACTGCTCCTCGTACCAACTTTCAGCCCAATTCTATGTTTCAGTACCACACCCAAACCCACCTTCAAAGGTCTCTGGGGTGTCTAAGAGGGTCAGAGTTCTGTGTATGAGCCATTTTGGTTCCTTCCGGGCTACCCACCTGCATGTCTAAGTTTCAACTTTTTCTGCTTTGCTGTTAGTTTACCTAACACCATCTGTTTTCTGGCTTCCAAAACGTTGTCATCATCCCCTGTACATTCTCATCTCATCTTTTCTCCTGTTCATTTATTTATTTTTATTTTTTAGAGACAGAGTTTCACTCTGTTCACCAGGCTGAAGTGCAGTGGCACAATCACAGCTCACTGCAGCCTCAAATTCCTGGGCTCAAGCAATCCTCCGGAGTGGCTGGGACTGCAGGACTGAGCAACTACGACTGGCTAATTTTTTTTATTTTTATTTTTGTAGAGACAGGGTTTCACTATGTTGCCCAGGCTGGTCTCAAACTCCTGGCCTCAAGCAATCCTTGTGCCTTGGCCTCTCATAGCCGTAGGATTATAGGTGTAAGTTACCACACCTGGCCCTTAATTCTAAGTAAAGTTATACGCTAGGCGTAAGTTTATTTCAAAACAAGAGAAACTAATCACTCATAATTTTAGAGCCTCCCCAAAGTGATTAATTTGGTTTACACATATACAAACCACCACTTCTGGCTAATTTTTGTATTTTTTGTAGAGATGGAGTCTTGCTGTGTTGCCCAGACTGGTCTCAAACTCCTGGGCTCAAGTGATCCTCACATCTTGGCCTCCTGAAGTGCTGGGATTATAGGCGTGACCCACCTTGCCCAGCTGATTCCTTTTTTTGATCTATTGCGTTTTTATTTTATTAATAATTTTTATACAACCTCTGTAGTTGTAGGCTAGTACTGTTGAAAAAAGAAGCTGCAATCACTACTAAGTCAATCCAACTGAGTTTATTTGAGGGATACAGATGTCAGCACAAGCAGGCAGCACAGCAAGTAGGTCAGTAATATTTTCCTGGACAGAAAAGTGGGTTTCAAAATCCTAATGGGTAGGATTGCCAGATTTAGTGAATAAAAATACAGTATTTTATCTGGCAATCTACAAACAATGGACCACAATTCTAGATGAGAACTCTTGAGTGAGTTGAGCATCACATCTGTCTTTCTGGAGGACTCACTGTCCCTCCTCTGGCCAAATGTTTCCTACACAAAGGTGGAGTTTGTTTGTATATGTACCAGCAGTCACATCATCTGAGCCAGTTGCACCCCATCAATCTTGGACTTAAAGGATAACCAGACTGGGCCAGGCTCGGTGGCCCACACCTGTAATCCTAGCACTTTGTGAGGCTGAAGCAGGCGGATAGATGGAGCCCAGGAGTTCGACACCAGCCCAGGCAATATAGGGAGACCCTGTCTGTACAAAATTTTAAAATTAGCCAGGCATGGTGGCATATGCCTGTAGTCCCAGCTACTTGGGAGGCTGAGGGTGGGAGGATTGCTTGAACCCAGGAGGCAGAGGTTGCGGTGAGCCGAGATCGCATCACTGCAGTCCAGCCTAGGCAACAGAGTGAGATCCTGTCTCAAAAATAAATAAATAAAAATTTAAAAATAACCAGCCTGGGCAACATGGCAAAACTTTTGTCTCTACAAAAAATAAAAAAATTAGCTGAGTGTGCTGATGCATGCCTGTAGTCCCAACTACTCAGGAAGCTGAGGTGGGAAGATTGCTTGAGTCCAGGAGTTCGAGGCTGCAGTGAGCTACAACCTGTTAAAAAAAAAAATTCCAATAGGGCTAAACAGTTTGGTCAAGTATAGTGCGCATACAGGCATGAATGCAGATTAATGTTTATAATATTTAATATGCTGGACGTGGTCAACCTCTGCGTACCTCTTCAGCTTCATTTCTCACTATTCTCCTTTCTTTCTGCCCTCTGGTCACACTGGCCTTCTGTCTGGCCAACCAGATCACCGTGGATTCTCCCACCACAGGGCTTTGTGTACAGCTGAGCTTTCTAAACCTTACACCAGTAATGTTTATAGGTATGTCAAGAAATGATTCTTGTCTACCCTAGGGTGAGAACAGGTGGGGACTGGGTAAGTGGCTGGTGTGAACAGAAGGCAAGGACAGTGAAAAGGGTAACTGTTAGGAAGTACTAGGTTAGGTGTCCCTCTGCCTACCAGGCTTTACGCTCTACTACCTCCTACTTATTTTCAGATCTCAGCTCAAATACCGCTTCTTGGGGAAGTCTCGCCTAATCTCTCTGACCATGGCAGATCTTCATACATGTCTCAGATCACCCAGGACCTTTCCTTCAAAACACTTGAACATTTCTATCAAAATGCTTAAACATAAAAATATTATCATAATTAATATTGTTGCTAGATTTATTTTTATTTCATTTTATTTGTTATTATTTTTTTGAGACAGGGTCTCACTGTTGTCCAGGCTGTAGTGCAGTGGTGCTATCATATCTCGCTGCAACCTTGAACTCCTGGGCTCAAGTGATCCTGCCTCAGCCTCCTGAGTAGCTATGACTACAGGCATGCACCACCACACCTGGCTATTTTGTTGTTGTTGTTGTTTAGTAGAGATGGAGTTTTGTTATATTGTCCAGGCTGGTCTGGAACTCCTGAGCTCAAGCGATCCTCCTGCCTCAGCCTCCCAAAGTGTTGGGATTAAAGGCATGAGCCATTGTGCCTGGCCAGTATTTATTTGTTTTTTTTAATAAGCTGGTAGGATGTACATTTGTGTTTTGTGTGATTATGGTATTATGATTATAATACCTTATTATTATAGTAATATAATACTATATATTAGTATATAGTATGTAATAGTTATAAAATAGAAACCACAGTGATCTGGGGGACCAGACAAAAAGCATTTGGATGTAAAACATCCACATATGGATTAATTGCCTCTATTCAGGGTTTCTCCAAATTCAAGGTAAAAAAGGGTTATTAGTGCCTCATAGAATAAAGGTAGAGGCTATACCAAAAGCAATTTTTATTCTCTAGGGTTTTGTATTAGCTATCTGCATAGCAAATTACTCCCAGGTTGGCAGCCTAAAACAAGCATTTTTATCTCACAATTTCTGAGGATGAGGACTATGGAAGTGATTTGCTAGGTGGTCCTGGCTCAGGGTCTTCTCATGAAGATGCACTCAAGATGGTGGCTGGGGCCACAGTCACCTGAAGGCTTGATATACTTGAGGATCTGCTTGTGAGATGACTCACTCACATGGCTGTTGGCTGGAGGCCTCAATTCCTTGCTTCTGTTGTCAGGATACCTCAGTTTCTTACTACATGGGATTTTCCATAGGGTTGCTCAACATGGCAGGTGTTTGCCCCCAAAAGCATATGATCCCAGAGAGAGAAAGTGTGCTCAAAATGGAAGCCACAATGGCTTTAATAACCTAATCTTGGACATGATACATGATCACATCTGTCATATTCTATTGGTCACACAGACTAGCCCGTGTACAATATGGGAGAATACCAGAGAGTGAATACCAAGAGACAGGGATCACTGGGGGCCATTTTGGAGGCTGACTAGCATATCTGAGAAACAAATTGCTTGTTAGCACACAGATAGTGTATTCAAGCTTCATGTTTCTTAGGATACAGGTTTGTCTTCTGTCTCTAGCTCTTCTAATTGTGGAAAATTACATATATACATAAAAGTGTATAAAAATAAATGTACAGAATGGCTGTGGTGGCTCATGCCTGCAATCCTAGCACTTTGGGAGGCCAAGGTGGGCGGATCACCGGAGGTCAGGAGTTCAAGACCAGCCTGGCCAATATGCTGAAACTCTGTTTCTACTAAAACTACAAAAATTAGCCAGGTGTGGTGGCGCATGCCTGTAATCCCAGCTACTCGAGAGGGTGAGGCAGGAGAATCACTTGAACCCAGGAGGCAGAGGTTGCAGTGAGCCGAGATCATGCCATTGCACTCCAGCCTGAGCTACAGAGCGAGACTCCATCTCTAAATAAATAAATAAATGTACAGCTAACTGAAAAAAAGCTAGTATCTGTGGAAAAACAACCACCCGGATTAATTTATGGAACAATCTCAATATCCCAGAAGCTCCTCCCATTGTTCTGTCTAATTACAATGCCCTCCCTTCCATCCTCAGGGTGACCACCATGCTGATTTTTATGGTTTTTAGCTTCATTTTCTTTATAGTGGTTTACCACTAAGAATATGCTCCTATTCATTGTAGTTTAGTTCGACAATTATGGTGGTAATCCGAGCACTTCGGGATGCTGAGGCAGGAGGACTGCTTGAGGACAGGAGTTCAACACCAGTCTAGGCAACACAGTTAACCATGTCTCGAAAAAAAAAAAAAAAAAAAAAAAAATTATCTGAGCATGATAACACATGTCTGTAGTCCTATCTA
>NC_045438.1:125441705-125507869 GCF_002776525.5 Piliocolobus tephrosceles
ACAGAGAGAGACCCTGTCTCAAAACAGAACAAAAGCCAAAAAAAAAAAAGCAGTATGTAAATGGAATTATGCAATATGTATTGTTTTGCCTCTATTTTCTTTAACTCAACACTATGTTTTTCAGATTCATTTATGTTGTTGAGTGAAGCAGTCTGTTAATTTTCAATGCTGAATAGTATGCCATTGTATAAACATCCCCAAATTTATTCATTTTACTATTGAAGAATATGTGGACTTTTTCTGGTATTTGGCAATTACAGAGAAAGCTGCTGTGAACATTCTTGTACATAACTGCTGGTATACCTTTTATGCATTTCTGTAGGATGTATACTTAGGAACAGAACTGTGTAGTTCTTTCTAGAACTTTAGTAGAAATGCCAACCTGTTTTCCAGAGTGGTGGCACTGATTTACACAGTGTAGAAGAGTGTCCCTTGTTCTACATCCTCACCAATATCTGCAATGTGAATTATGTTGTGAAGTGCTATTTTGTTACGGTTTTAATTTACATTTTCACGATTGAGGTTTCATATATTTAGTAATCATTTGAATATCCTCTTTTGAGCACTTCTTTTTTTTTTTTTGAGATGGAGTCTTGTTTTGTTGCTGAGGCTGGAGTGCAGTGGCACCATCTCGGCTCACTGCAATCTCCACCTCCTGGGTTCAAGGGATTCTCCTGCCTTAGCCTCCTGAGTAGCTGGGATTACAGGCACCCACCAACATGCCTGGCCAATTTTTTGGTAGTTTTTAGTAGAGATGGGGTTTCACCATATTGGTCAGGCTGGTCTCGAACTCCTAACCTCAAGTGATCCACCCATCTCGGCCTCCCAAAATGCTGGGATTACAGACATGAGCCACTGCACCCGGCCAAAGCTATTTTTTTTTTTTGAGACAGAGTCTCATGCTGTTGCCCAGGCTGGAGTGCAATGGCAAGATCTGGATTCACTGCAACCTCTGCCTCCCGGGTTCAAGAGATTCTTCTGCCTCAGCCTCTGGAGTAGCTGGGACTACAGGCACACACTACCAGGCCCAGCTAATTTTTCTATTTTTAGTAGAGACAGGGTTTCACCACATTGACCAGGCTGGTCTCGAACTCCTGACCTCAAGTGATCCACTCACCTAGGCCTCCCAAAGTGCTGGGATTACAGGCATGAGCCACCGTGTCTGGCAACAGTGTAACTTCTCAAGTATTTTGTACTCTTGGGGTATCTGTCTTTTATTACTTTAAAGCTATTGCTTATATATTGTTTTATGAGTCCTTCTTATGTGTGGCATACAACTTTGATAGAGGGTCTTTCTTTCCCCACTCCATTCTCTTAATGGTGTCTTTTGATAAATGGATGTTCTTAATTTTTTTTTTTTTTTTTAAGACAGAGTCTTGCTCTGTCGCCTGGGCTGGAGTGCAGTGGTGCAATCTCAGCTCACTGCAACCTCTGTCTCCTGAGTTCCAATGATTCTCCTGCCTCAGCCTCCCAAGTAGCTGGGATTACAGGTGGGTACCACCACGTCTGGCTAATTTTTGTATTTTTAGTAGAGTTGGGGTTTTGCCATGCTGGCCAGGCTCTCCTTGTGATCCATCCACCTCGGCCTCCCAAAGTGCTAGGATTACAGGCGTGAGTCACCGTGCCCAGCCAGGCATTCTTAATTTTAATGAAATCAAATATATTGATCTTTTTCTTATTAGTTGCATTAAGTCTGGGTTCCCCAGAAACTAGAGCCTGACTTTACTACTAGGGAGTCCAGGGAGCAGGTGTGAGGGACAAGGGGAATGAAGCCAGGAAGGAACTACAACATAGTTGTAACATAGCAACATAGGCATCTTTCATCGACCTGGACATCACTAAATTAAACTGATTGTTCAATCTGGGGACTGTGTTTGCAATAAACAAACTATCTCAAAGACATCTTGGGATAAGTGAGATAGGGGAAGAAGTGGGGAAAAATTATTAATTGGCTCCTCCCTTTCATTGATCGAAATACCATCCCATGGGGAATTATCACCCTTACACTTTGCTGATTGCACATGAGATTATACCTTTAAAAAGACAGAACTATTTTATTTTATTTTATTTTGAGACAGAGTCTTGCTCTATTGCCCAGGCTGGAGTGCAGTGGCGGGATCTCGGTTCACTGCAAGCTCTGCCTCCCAGGTTCACGCCATTCTCCTGCCTCAGCCTCCTGAGTAACTGGGTCTACAGGTGCCCACCACCACACCTGACTAATTTCTTTTTGTATTTTTAGCAGAGATGGGTTTCACCGTGTTAGCCAGTAAGGTCTCGATCTCCTGACCTCATGATCAGCCCGCCTCAGTCTCCCAAAGTGCTGGGATTACAGGCATGAGCCACCGCGCCTGGCCGAAAAAAAAACAAAACTCTTTACTGTCATATTAGTGGAGGTTATGGATGTAATAGTGATACATGCATGATTGAATCCACCACGTTTAACAGAAAATCATATTTTCTCTCTTTTTGCTTTTCCAGAGACAGGGTCTTGCTTTGTTGTCCAGGCTAACCTCGGGCTCCTGGGCTTAGGTGAAAACTCCTGCCTTAGTCTCCTGAGTAACTGGGATTATAGGTACCTGCCACTGTGTCCAGCAGAAAAATTATATTTTCTTTTCTTTTTTTGAGATGGAGTCTCACTGTGTCACCCAGGCTGGAGTGCAGTGGCATGATCTTGACTCACTGCAACCTCCTCCTCCTGGGTTCAAGTGATTCTCCTGCCTCAGCCTCCTGAGTAGCTGGGACTACAGGTGTGCTAAGGAAGCCAGACTACCATGTCCGGCTAATTTTTATATTTTTAGTAGAGACAGAGTTTCACTATGTTGACCAGGTTGGTCTCAAACTCCTGACCTCAGGTGATCCACCTGCCTTGGCCTCTCCCAGTGTTGGGATTATAGGCGTGAGTCACCGCACCTGGTCAGACTCATATTCTCTTTCTCTTTCTTTTTTTTTTTTTTTTGATAGAGTCTCCTTCTGTCACCCAGGTTGGAGTGTAGTGGTGCGATCTCAGCTCACTGAAAACTCTGCCTCCTGGGTTCAAGCTATTCTCCTGCCTCAGCCTCCTGAGTAGCTGGGATTACAGGCACCTGCCACCATGCCCAGCTAATTTTTTTATTTTCAGTAGAAATGGGGTTTTGCCATGTTGACCAGGCTGGTCTCGAACTCCTGACCTCAGGTGATCTGCCTGCTTCAGCCTCCCAGAGTGCTGGGATTAACAGGCATGAGCCACTGTGGCTCGCCTCAGAATCATATTTTCTAATTGGTTATTACTGATGTATAGGTAATATTGGTAATACTAGAATATTACCATTCCAGTCACTGAGCAGGGAGTGCCTAGGCTCAGTTCTTGTTTAAAGACTGTCAATATTTTTATTTTCCCACCCACATGGCACATTCCCATGAAACTGTAGCCCCAAGCAGAAGGTTGGCAGTAATTTCGTTCAGCTTGCATGTAGGGACAGTCGTGTCCTTGGCTTTAAGCTGAAAATCTGTCCCAGGTCCTCTACCTCCTGAGAAGCACTTACATCTCCATTATCTCACAGGAGCCAAATCTCTAACTGCTACCCTTGATTCTAGACTCATTTCAAAGCCCATGAGGTCCATGGGGAGGGGGTTTTCTCATTTCAGAGTGTATTAGCTGTCTTGAGCTGCTGTAACAAAATACCATAAGGCTGGGTGGCTTCAACAATAGGTGCTTATTTCTCACAGCTCTAGAGGCTGGAATGTCCAAGACCAAGGTGCTAGCCAATTTAGTTCCTGGTGAGTGCTCTCTTCCTGGTTTGTAGACACTGCCTTCTCACTGTGTGCTTGCACAGCAGAGAGAGGGCATGGGTGTCTCTTTCTCTCTTTGTAAAGCCACTATCATCATGGGGGCCCTACCTTCATGACCTCATCTGACCCTAATTACCTCCCAAAGGAGTCTTCTCCAAATAGCATCACATTGGGGGTTAGGGCTTTAACAAATGAATTTGGAGTAGGGGCTGGGGGTAGGGGGAGACACAATTCAGTCCATAGCATACAGCTTAGGTCTCCTTACTTTTCTCTTTTAAGGTTTTATATGTCATTGCTATATGTCTGCTATGGGGTGGTATGTGTGTGTGTGTATTTGAAAGCCTTTACACATTTCATCATCTTCATCAGAAGTCTCATAAAAATTTCTTGAATTGATGACAGACAATAGTGACAGTATGTTAATTGCATTCTTCCTATTGTCTCTGGAATTTCAGCAAAGGCCTCAAAAGCAGAAGGCAATACAACAGATGCCAGGTACTCCCATTCCCCCATCTTAAAGGATGATGATGGAATATGAACTAGTCTGCCAGCATTACTAATCATCCACACTCAGTCTATATAAGAGAATGAGGATTGTGTTGGAGAGTTACCTGTGGGCTCTGTATTTCCTCTCCTGCCACTCTAGGTAGGGAGACGGGTTTCTCCCCTTGCCTGAAGCCAAGTGAGATGAAGGCTTCCACTAGAACCTCCTAGAATGTTTAGCTTGTGTCTCCTGGAGTTTGGAGATCCACAGGCATAGTGTCTTAACCCCTATCTGGGGGAAGTCCAAAAGTAAGATGCTGGCTAACTGTGCTGGGTTAGTGAATAAGGTGGGTGCCATGGGGAGTGAGCTGCATTGCCCTCGCCACTGAGGCAAAGATGCATGAGTTATCCTGTGAGCCAAGTGGACCTACAAGTTAACCAACTTGGAGTCATTTAAAAGGGATCTGTCCCATGAGAGATAACCAGAGAGGAAAGGGACTCCTGCCAGGGGAGTAAGTTTCACATGGGGTAAGCCTCCCCAAGAAGGCCAAAGACTGGGGGGAGGGGAGTCATAGACAGTGAACCAGAGGAGGACCACTGCCTAACTCCAAGCAAGAGAGTTCTAAAAAAGCCCACAAAGGTGCATAAGAGAGAAAAGCCAACATTTGTGATTCCTCCTTGTCCATAGGGAACCAATTTTGGAAGATAACAGCATCCTGCACTAACCAGGAACGTCTGTGTTCTTTCCCTCCAATCCCTTCTCCTCCTGGGAGGAAGGGGTCAGAAATAGCAGCTAGCCAGTGGGAGAGGAGGAGCAAACTTTGAGGAGCAAAGGCAGGGATGTGGAGAAACCTACCATACCACTTTTAATACAGCAAGTTTCAAGTATGAAGCAGGTAAGAGCAGGGGTAGGGGAGAATCTTTAGCCTGAATAAAGTTTAAAGTTTTGTTCTGTGCTATAGATTTTCTACTGCAATATGACTACTCTCATGACTGAAAAATACTTGAAAAGTGAAAGGATCTGCAAGAGATTTCATGCAGGACACAGAACTATGCATACAGCAAGTGTGAAGGGGAAGCAGAAGAGTTTTCTGATTATACACCATGTCTCCCCATCTTGAAACACCCCAGCTCCTTTGATAAAAATACTCAGTATTAGAAACGGGTCCAGGAGGAAAAGTTGATACAGAATATAACAAACATGATTTAAAATTTATTGACTCCAACTATCTATAAACACTGATTTACATTTTCTTCACATTTATTAAGTCCTACCAAAAGTATGGGTAACCAAAATCCATATATACTCTAATAAAGACAGGGCATACACCTCTGGCATATTTTTATTATTTTTTCCATTAAAATAAGTTATTGGTTTCTTATTTTATATAAATTATATAAAATGTGAAGCTGGGTGAAAGTAAAGTCAACCAGTAAACATTTTATACATATTTACTGAGTATATGCCATTATAAGAACGTATGGAAATGGATATATATATCTATAAATAGATATAGAGAGAGATGTATTTTTTGAGAGAGGGTCTTACTCTGTCACCCAGGCTGGAGTGCAGTGGCATGATCACAGCTCACTGCAGCCTCAACCTGCCAAGTAGCTGGGGTACAGGAACGTGCCACCACACCCGCAAATTTTTTTTTTTTTTTTAGAAATGGGGGTACTTCTACGTTGCCCAGGCTGGTATTTAACTCCCAGGCTCAAGCAATCCTCCCACCTCGGCCTCCCAAAATGGTGGGATTATAGGCGTGACCCTTCGCGCCTGGCCCACTTTTGTATTTAGGATGCAGAGCCCTGAGACTGGCATCTAGGAAAATTCTGGACTTAGGCCGGGGGGGGGGGGCATGCCTGAATCTCTTACAAAAACTCGCCAGGCCTCCAGTCTGTCATGATGTGGGCCCCTGGTAGTGAGGGACCTCCACCATGACCACAAGTACTTTAGTCAGAAAACAGCTCGAAAACTTACTCATGTCACGCGTGTCTGTGTGAAGAGTTCACCAAACAGGCTTCATGTGAACAACCAGGCTGTTTATCTCACCTAGGTGCAGGCGGGTTGATTCCGAAAAAGGAGTCAGCAAAGGGCAGTGGGATTATCATTAGTTCTTACAGGTTTGGGATAGGCCTACAAAGTACCTTCTTAAGGGGGTGGGGAGAATATTACAAAGCACCTTCTTAAGGGCGAGGGGGAGAATATATCCTGTCAGGATGGGGCAGGAGCAAATCATAATAGTGGAATGTCATCAGTTAAGGCTATTTTCACTTCTTTTGTGGATCTTCAGTTGCCTCAGGCCATCTGGATGTATACGTGCAGCTCACAGGGGACATGATGGCTTAGCTTGGGCTCAGAGGCCTGGCAAAGTCTATTTTGGGCTTGATTCTCGTCCACCACCTCCACTTGTACTTTCCCATCCTCAATTTCAACCTCCAGAAATTAGGCAAACTGGAAAGTAAACTAATGCCGGTCCTGCTGCTTCCGCAGGGAGGCCAGGACTTCGGTGGGCGCTCCTGCCAGGTCCCTAACCTCTGACACAGCTAACGTTTTCAGGCCCGCTTATATTCTCACGAATGGTTTTCAACCATTTCGTGTCCATCCCTAAATTAAGAGGCCTGAGGGGCAACAGGAAAGAGCGAAGACCTCCGCACAGTCTCCAAACCCCTAAGTCCCGAGGCCTGGACCATCCCGGAAAACCAGGCTCCTCTCTAGGGAAGCCGTCCCTTCCTCCCCGCCCACCCCGCGCGGAGGCCCCGGGGGTCACGTGGCCGTCGGGGGAGGGGAAGTGGGTGGCTCAGCGGCCGCCATCTTGAGGATTCGGAGGCGGGGCGTGCAGCGCTCAGGGCGCGCGCTTCGCTTCCCCTCCCCTCGCCCAGCCTCGCACCGGCGTCTGTGCTCCTCCCCACTTTTCTTGGTTCCTGCGGCCGCTCTCTGAGTGGAGGAGCGGGGAACCCCGGAGGCGGCGGGGGGGGGGGTGTGTCAGACGCGTGCTCGCGCCCTCCAACCGCCAGCCGCGGGGGCGCGCTCGGCCAGGCCCCCGGGGCGACGCGGGGCCGAGGGGAGGGGGCTGCTCCCGCGACTGAGGCAGCGCGCAGCGGCCGAGGTGGCGGCGGCTGCAGCTGCGGCGGCGCGCTCAGGGCCTGCTTCTAGGGCGCCCCCGGGTCAGAGCTGTCGCCGTGGCCGCCGCTGCGAGAACCATGTACCGCAGCAGCGCTCGCTCCTCCGTCTCTTCCCACCGGCCTAAAGACGACGGCGGGGGGGGCCCGCGCAGCGGCCGCAGCTCTGGCTCCTCTTCAGGCCCGGCTCGCCGCAGCTCACCGCCGCCTCCGCCCTCCGGCTCGTCGTCGCGGACCCCGGCTCGCCGACCCCGCTCGCCCTCAGGGCACCGCGGCCGCCGCGCCTCGCCGTCCCCGCCACGGGGTCGTCGCGTCTCCCCGTCCCCGCCTCGGGCCCGTCGCGGCTCCCCGTCGCCGCCGCGGGGCCGACGACTCTTCCCGCCGGGCCCGGCCGGCTTCAGAGGCAGCAGCCGAGGGGAGTCCCGCGCCGACTATGCCCGGGACGGCCGCGGAGACCATCCAGGCGACAGCGGCAGCCGGGTAATCCCACCCCTCGTCCAGGACTCCCTCCATCTCCCAGCCCCCTCGCCCGGAATTCCCTTTTCCAGAAACGCCCGGGGCCTCCAGACCAGGGTCTTAAGCGCGAAGCCTCCGGCCAACTCCCTTGGGGATGCCGAGCTTGGCGGCTTCTGTCAGACCCGGCAGCGTTGACACAATAACGGACTCGGGAGCGCACGGGCGCCTGGTCGGGAGTGCGAGCTCCGTTCCTTAGGAATAGGCTGTTTCTCTCACGCCGGGTGAGGTGTGGAAAGTTTGCTAAGGCGAGGGGCATTTCGTCCAAACCGTGTGCCTTGGTACTTTTTGTGGAGTTGACGTGTCCTCGGGGTTCCGTAGTTTTCATCCCCTTAAACCTGAGCTGCCTCCCTGGATCTTAGGGAAAAAAAGCCGAAATGTCAGTTTTTGTGGCGAGTTAGGGACACTTGAACCCTACCAGGCTTTACGTCTAGAGTGTCAACTGTTAGCTTAAATGAATTGGAGCTGCTGCTTCGGAATGAAGTGTGCAGGACCACAGTCATTGCCATAGCCACTAACTCTTAATCAAGTTCTGTGCCAGGAATTATGCCTAGCCTTTCACTTTACACATTCTTTTAACCCTCACAACTCTTTGAAGTGAGGCCGTTAATATTATTTCTTGTTGTACAGCCGAGGAACCAACCCAGAGAGATTCAAGTAACTCAACTAAGGTGACACGGCTAAGTGGTGGAGCTGTGATTCAACTCAGATCCTCCTGGTTCCCCAAACCCGTGATTTGAACTGCTATGTTTCACTGCTAGAGGAGCATGAGATTAAGTTTAGTTTTAGAAATAGTGTTGACCTTTAACCATAACCACCACCCCAAGACATCCTCTAGGTAGAGTCTGGTGTTTGGGAATTTGTTTTATTTTTAGTTCTTCAATCTTTTTATTATTATTTGAGAAAGAGTCTCACTCTGTGGCCCAGGCTGGAGTGCAATGGCGCGATCTCAGCTCACTGTAATCTCCGCCTCCCGGGTTCAATCAGTTCCCCCACCTCAGCCTCCCAAGTAGCTGGGATTACAGCTGCCCGCCACCATGCCCGGCCTCTTTTTTTCAACTTAGTAACAAAGTTCTGCTTTTTGAGTGGCTCTCTAACATGTATGTAAGTACTGTGAGTACTTTGGTCAGGGGTTGTTTTGTCACTACGTTAAGATATTCAGTTGAGCAGTGCCAGTGTGGATGGCAGTCACTACAGAGGAAGCAAGAACAGAATGCTTGTTTCCACAACCTCCTTTTCTTCTCCAATGCACAATGTATTTGCTCTGGTCTTTTCTGTCTGAGTAAATAGCATCATCCATTGCTTACATCAGAAACAGTCATTATCTCCCTTGTTCCCACATCTGATTTGTCAGATTGCCTCATCTGTCTAACCCATTAGCCTTACCTCTAGAATACATCCCCAAAACTGCCCTCCTCCTGCCATCACTCTGGTCTAAGCCCTATTACTTCTTGCATGGATTGTTGTATTTGGCTCCTTTACGCTCCACTCTTGCTACCCTCCAGTTTATTCTGGAGGGTACCCAGAAATCAAAATGATTTTTAAGCCCTCACTTTATACATTGACATATATTTATTGAGCATCTACTTTGCATTAGGTACTGTTCTGGACTGCCCTGGGGATACAACAAAGTACAAACCAGGCAAAAACTATCCTTATAGAGTTAGTATTGTAGCAGGGAGAGTTGGATAATAAGATGAAGTTAGAAACGCCATGGTATGTTAAATGTAATTAAGTACTAAGAAGGACTAAAAGTACTAAAATAGGTCCAGGCGCCATGGCTCACGCCTGTAATCCCAGGACTTCGGGAGACCGAGGCGGGCGGATCACGAGGTCAGGAGATCAAGACCATCCTGGCTAACACGGTGAAACCCCATCTCTACTAAAAATACAAAAATTAGCCGGGTGTGTGGCGGGCACCTGTAGTCCCAGCTACTTGGGAGGCTGAGGCAGGAGAATGGCATGAACCCAGGAGGCGGAGTTTTCAGTGAGCTGAGATCCTGCCACTGCACTCCAGACTGAGGGCGACAGAGCGAGACTCCGTCTCAAAAAAAGGAAAAAAAGAAGTACTAAAAGCAGAGAAGGGAGTTACAGTTTGTGTGTGTGTGTGTGTGCGTGTTTAATAGAGTCGTGCTCTGTCACCCATGCTGGAGTGTAGTGGTGTGATCATACCTCACTGCAGTCTCATACTCCCACGCTCAAACGATCCTCCCACCTCAGCCTCCTGAGTAGCTGGGACTACAGGCATGTACCACATCCCAGCTGATTTTATTTTTAAAAAATTTTTTGGTGTGGAGAGGGATTTCACTGTGTTGCCCAGGCTGGTCTCAAACTCCTGGCTTCAAGTGATTCTTCTGCCTCAGCCTCCCAAAATGTTGGGGTTACAGGCATGAGCTACCATGCCTGGCCCAGGGAGGTAAAATTTTTGATAGAGTAGTCAGGGAAGGACTTCTGGGAAGGTGATTTTTGAATAAAGATCTGAAGGAGGTGAGGGTGTGCTGTGCAAGCATCTGGAGGAGAAATGTAGTCAGATGATACACTATCCTGTGTAAAACCCTCCTGTAACTTAATTGCACTAAGGATAAAATCCAAATTTCCCAACCGTGGTTTCTGCCTATCTTTTCCTCTTCTGTCACTTTGCTGCAGCCACACTGGCCGCTTTTCTGTTACTTAAAATACACCAAGCTCAATACTGAGGTGAGTCTTTCCTTTGCCTGAAACATCCTTCTACCTGTTCTTTGCAAGGCTGACATGTCATCATTCAGGCCTCAGGTTATCACCTGAGAAAAACCTTTTCTAACCATCCTATCTGAAGTAACTCCTTTTATGATCATATTTTAATGACTTTATAGCACTTACCAGAAGTACTTTTTTTTTTTTTTAAACTTCTTTTTGGCTTCCCTCCTTCACTAGAAATATGTAGGTTCTGAGAGCAGGGACTTTATTCACTTCTCTTTTCCCATGCCCAGTAAGAATGAGAGGTCACTGTTTAGGAGAGTTAGAGGTATGGGCTTTCTCTAAGAAAATAATTTTTAGAAAGTGCTTTATTTTTGGAATAGTGTCTTACCATAACCATTTCTCACCTTGTTGAACCCCAACTTTGTGGGGTGGTTTTTTGTTTTTTGTTTTTGAGACAAGGTCCTGCTCATTGCCCAGGCTGGAGTGCAGTGGTGCAGTCATGGCTCACTGCAGCCCTGACCTCCCAAGCTTAAGCTGTCCTCCCACCTCAGCCACCTGAGTAGTTGGGACCACGGGTGTGGTGTGCACCCCACACCTGGCTAATTTTAAACTTTTTAAATTGAGATGGAGTCTCTGTTGCCCAGACTGGTCTCACATTCTTGCTTGGGCCTATACATCTCAGCCTCCCTAAGTGTTGGGTTTACAGGCATGAGCCACCATGCCTGGCTAACTTTGTAACTAGGGAGGAGAATGTTTTTGGATACAGGGATGTCTTGACCCTATTGACTAACCATATTATCTTTTACTTTTGTAGAGACGCTCTCCTGGTCTGCGTTCTGACTCTTTAGAAAAGAGCTTAAGGATCACTGTTGGCAATGACCACTTCTGTGTTAGCACACCAGAACGGCGACGGCTTAGTGATCGGCTGGGGTCACCAGTGGATAATCTGGAAGACATGGACAGGTAGGCATCACCTACGGCAGGACATACTATACTAGTACTTGAAGGCAGAAATGTTGCTGTTTTCTGAATGATATATTTGAAAGGATGGTGCCAGCTCTAAAGTTATTTCCTATGCCACGTGCCCAGTACAAAATATAACGTTGGGATAGAATTTCTAAGTGGGAAGAGTATAATGATGTATAGACTCTGTTGCTGAATAAATTGTATAGAAAAAAAAGACTTTAAAAAGGTCATCCTAGTCTGACTAGAAAGAAGAGGCTGAGGGGACATAATCAGAGTCCTCCAAACCAAGAACAGTTGAGATGGTATAGATTCAAAAACAGTGAAACTGTGAGAGGTCCCTTTCCAAAGAAAAGTTCTGGACAAAAAGGGAAGTCTTTTTAAAATGGTGTTATTTTTTAGCTTATCCAGGCTGAAGCATAGATTCAGAAAGGGTTTAGATAAGTTCATGTCTAATATATGTGTGTATGTGATGTGAAGTGGATAAAATATTAATAAAAAGCTAAAGACCTTCAAAAATGTTTAAGTTCAGTTATCATTTTACAACTATTGAGTGGTGAGGAAGGGTAGATACACCCAAGAGAGTTGATACAGACTTCAGGTGCTAGAAACTTAACCATATGTAGAATGTAAATAATCACATCAGGTGTTTTTCAGCTCACAAAAATCAAAGTATGGATGGAAGTTCAGGAAAGCACTCTTTCTCAGAGCTGAGACCTTGACTGTTATGGTCTCAGCCCAGCATGTTGGGAGTTTTGACAAATGAGTAGCAGTAGCAATAAATCAATGTAATGTAGTTTCAAACTGAGACTGTCACTTGCAGTGTTGTACAGAGCATATCTAGGCGGGTGGGGGAGAGCTGGGCAGGAAGTCTGAGGACCAGTTTTGCCGTTGGTAATACTTCAAAGTTCCATTGGCTGTGGATGCAGTGAAGCAAGGCAGAACAGTCTTTTTTTTTTCCCCAGGCCTAATTCACTTTATATTTCTTATATAAAAACCCTATGTTGTAGCCACAGCTGGAGCCTGGGTCCTCTGCACAGAGACTCTGGTGTGTGTCTTGATGAGGTGGTCAGTGAATTCCTGATAGGGAATCCAGTCTCTTTCCAGAGGTCAGGGGTCAGGTAGCTGTAGGTCTTAGCGATGGGATCAAAGGTGGCTTTGGCAAAGCCACCCAGGGTGGCAGTGCAGCCCCTGGCTGAGGTGTAGCAGTCGTTGATACCAGCTATCATGAGCAGCTTCTTGGACACGGGCTAAGACGATGCCAGTGCCCTTGGGCGCAGGGATGAGGCGCACCAGCACAGAGCCGCAGTGGCCTGTCACCTTGCAAAGGACAATGTGGGGCTTGTGGATCTTGTTCCCCCAGTAGCCTCTGTGCACAGGGAGAATAGAGAGCTTGGCCAGCAACATATGGCAGTGGCCACCTCCTTGGAGCACTTAACGCCCAGACCGATGTGGTCATTGTAATCCCTGATGGCAATAAATGCCTTGAACCTGGTGCACTGGCCAGTGTTGGTCTGCTTCTGCACTGGCATAATCTTCAACACCTCATCCTTGAGAAAGACCCCCAGGAAAAAGTCAGTGATCTCAGATTCCTTGATGGGCAGGGAGAAGAGATAGTTCTCCAGGGACTTGATCTTTATGTCCTTGACCAAGCAGCTCAGCTTGGTAACAGGCATCCACTCCTTATCTTTGGCCTTGCCTCCATGAGCTCCGCGGCCTCAGCTCCATGCACGGCTGCAACCCCGGCCCCTCCGCGGAAGCCACCGCAGTTCCCTATCCCAGGGCCCCTGGGCCTCTGCCCCCACCCCACCCCTCCCACTGACATCATCCGCCATTTGGTGTTTTCTCATAGAAGAAGCAAGGCAGAATAGTCTTATGTCATACAACATTGAAGCTTCTAAAGGGCCTCGAGATACGTGACTGTATTACTTAATTGAGGCAGTAGCCCTTGCCCTTCTGGCTGCTTCTGTTTTGGGAAATGATTGAGTAGGTAGTCTGGGTAGGTGGTACGTAGTATGATTGTCTTCATTCTTTGCTGAGGTTTTGAGTTAGTTTCAGCAGTTCCTCTTCTTAGGCCTAGGATGTCACTTCCCCTCTGCATAAACTTTGTTATGCACGTGTGCTTCAGATAACTAATTGTATTTTTAAATTACAAAAATTAAAATTTTTCCTCTTAGGGAGTTTGGGGCAGCAGTCTTCTTTCTAGAATCATGTGTTTTAGAGACACGGGTCTACTTTAGAGAAAGGGAGATTGAGGTTCTAAACAGAGATACAAGGCCATTTAAAAAATACTGTTGCCCCCTACACATTTCTCTTCTTTCCCTTTTGTTCAGTATGGTTTGTGTGGATAATTACTGTCCATTAAAACCAGGCCACAGGACCATTGGCATACTCAGGATGTCTCCTGACAGTGAGTCTAGTCTTCAACCAATGATACAGGCCATTTATATCCTTTGTATGTAGATGTTTGGGCCTGGCGCAGTGGCTCACACCTGTAATCCCAGCACTTTAGGAGGCTGGGGTGGGCTAATCACTTGAAGTCAGGAGTTCAAGACCAGCCTGGCCAATATGGTGAGGCCCTGTCTCTGCCAAAAATACAAAAATTACCTAGTGGTGGTGCATGCCTGTACTCCTAGCTACTCCAGAGGCTGAGGCAGGAAAAGGTTGAACCTGGGAGGCAGAGTTTGCAGTGAGCCCAGATTGCACCACTGCACAGAGCAAGACTCTGTCTCAGAAAAAAAAAAAGAAAAAGAAAGTGTATGTACATGTTTAGTTTTTTAAAAATTATTTATTAGGCCGGGCGCGGTGGCTCAAGCCTGTAATCCCAGCACTTTGGGAGGCCGAGACGGGCGGATCACGAGGTCAGGAGATCGAGACCATCCTGGCTAACACGGTGAAACTCCATCTCTACTAAAAAATACAAAAAAACTAGCCGGGCGAGGTGGCGGGCGCCTATAGTCCCAGCTACTCGGGAGGCTGAGGCAGGAGAATGGTGTGAACCCGGGAGGCGGAGCTTGCAGTGAGCTGAGATCCGGCCGCTGCACTCCAGCCTGGGCAACAGAACCAGACTCCGTCTCAAAAAAAAAAATAATAAAATTATTTATTAATTTATTTTTTGAGACAAAGTCTTGCACTGTTGCCCGGCTGGAGTGCATTGGTACAATCTCAGCTCACTGCAGCCTCCGCCTCCCGGGTTCTAGCAATTCTCCTGCCTCAGCCTCCTGAGTAGCTAGGATTACAGGTGCAGGCCACCACACCTGGCTAATTTTTTGTATTTTTAGTAGAGATGCGGTTTCACTGTGTTGGCCAGGCTGTTCTCGAACTCCTGACCTTGTGATCCGCTGACTTCGTGATCCACCGACCTCGGCCTCCCAAAGTGCTGGGATTACAGGTGTGAGCCACTGGGCCCGACCCCTTTTAAATTTATTTTTAAGAGACAGGGTCTCACTCTGTCACCCAGGCTGGAGTGCAGTGACATGATCATAGCTTAGTGTAGCCTCTAACTCCTGGGTTCAAGTGATTCTTCTGCCTCAGCCTCCCAAGTAGCTAGGAATACAGGCACACACTACCTGATGCCCAGCTAATTTTTTTTATTTTTGTAGAGATGGGGTTCTCACTGTGTTGCCTAGGCTGATTTCAAACTCCTGAACTCAAGTGATCCTCCTGCCTCAGCCTCCCAAAGTGATGGGATTGCAGTCGTGAGCCACCATGCCTGGCCAGATGTTTATTTATTTGTTTTTTTTCTGAGACTCTAGTATTCTTTCTCTTCCTTTATTGAATCTGTTAAGTTTTATATCAAGTTTGGATGATAGCGAAGTTGGGTTTTAGTGTCTCTTCACCTTAACAGCCCTATATGTAGGACTATAATTCTTCTCAAAAGGGAACATGAACAGGTAATGTGAAAAATTCTAAAACATTTGGCTTCTAAAGACCTGTGGATGTGAGGTTGATTTCTCCTGTTCATCAAAGTAATTTGGACATTTAATGTTCCATTAATGGAGCTGTTTATTTTTAAAAAATCATTATCTTTTTAAAAGACAATGTCTCGCTCTGTTGCCCAGCCTGGAGTGCAGTGGCGTGATCATAGTTCACTGTAACCTCAAATTCCTGGGCTCAAGTGGTCCTCCCAGCTCAGTCTTCAGAGTAGCTAGGACTGTGGGCTACACTGCCATACCTGGTGAATTAAAAAAGAAATTTTTAGAAATTGGGGGTCTATCTATGTTGTCCAGGCTAGTCTCCTGACCTCAAGCAGTCCTTCTGCCTTGGCCTCTCAAAGTGCTAAGATTACAGGTGTGAGCCACTGTGCCCAGCTTATCTCCTAATTCCTTGTCCTTATTCTGATAGATTGAAGGAGTAGGATTTTTTTCCCCTCTGATTTACTTTAGGGAATAGAAGCAAACAGCTTTCTCGGGGCATTTTTGGGTCTCATCAACAGAAAAGAACAGAGAGTTTAGGCTCTGAAGGACCTTTTAAAATATATATACATTTTTTAACAGCTTTATTGAGATACAATTTGTATACTATATGATTCACCCATTTAAAGTGTACAGTGATTTTTGGTATATTCAGAGTTGTGCATCCCTCACTACAATAAATTTTAGAACATTTTTATTGTACCAGAAAGAAGCTCTGTGCCTTCAGCCATTACTCCCTCTGCCCTACCCCCAGCTGTGGGCAATCACTAATGTACTTTCTGTCTCTACAGATTTGCGTATTCTGGACATTTCATATAAATAGAATCATATAATATGTGGTCTTTTGTGACTGGCTTCTTTCACTTAGAATATTTTTTTTAAGGTTCATCCGTGTTTGTAGCATTCCTTTTTATCGCTGCTAATATTTTATTGTATGGGTATACCACGTTTTGTTTATCCATTCATCAGTGGTGAATGAATGGATAACATTTGGATTCTTTTCACTTTTAGCAATTATTAATGCTAATTGATATTAGCATTAATGCTGCTCTGAACATCGGTATAAAAGTTTTTATATGGACATATATACATTTTTTTTAAAACTTGTTTAACAGAGATTTGTAAACACAAAAATGTAGAATAGTATAGTGAACCCCCATGTCCTCATTACCCAACTCCAGCAATCAGTTTTTTAAATAGATAGACCTTATTTTAGAAAACAGTTGAACTCTTAACCAAGGCTTTCAGGGAGTGTCCATCGCTGGACTCTTTCAGGGTATAGGAGATTGTACTCTTTTTAGGGCTCATTCTTACTACAGCCAGTTCTGTTCTCATATCCTTTTGGAGTTCTGGGGAAGGAGGACATGAGCTTCTAATAAGCAACCTGATTTATGCCTACATATATGTGATAGCTTTATTAAGAAAACTGTTTTTATGCCTTTTTTCTGTCTCATTCTACTGGAGATTCCAAGTCTGGATGGAGGCTTTTTGAGGGCCATCTCATTTATAAGCTTCTTGATAGTACTGGATTAGATCTTGGGCTAGTATGCCATTTCATGGTGACATGTAATAGTTCTAGTGGGGAGCTGAATGTCGGAGTGTGAATGAACTTGCCACTCCTCATCGAGCTTATGTTTTCTCTCCCTATACTAATATGATCAGAGACTTCTTGTGTGGTAAATGGTGTTTTGACAATGGAGTGACTCAACTCATGAACATTCCTCTCTGGAAACAGGTGTGTTTATGGCTGACAGACCTATAGAGAAAAATTTTTACCCCAGTTTGATTTCAGAAATCATCCTTGGTTTATTCCCATTTATTCCTATTTCATACTACATTGAAACCTCAACATTTCCCAAATTCTTGGGAAGAAGGTGGGTAACAGAAACCTGGATTCCCACAGGTGGCATTCTTGTTAGAGAAGGTAAATAAAGTTTGTCCTTGATAACCTTTCATAAATTTATTCCTAGGTCTACAACTTTGAACAAAGGCAGGCTGGTGAATAAGAAAAGGTGATGTTTTGAGGTTCTGCTGGCATAGTCTCAGAGATAGAAAAGCAGCTACTAAAAAAACTAGGAAAAGTCATTTCTAGAAACTCACAAAAAACAAAAGTAGCTACTAGAAACTGCAGGAGACACTAATAGTTACCATCCTCTAGTTGATAATTCACTCTGGAATGTGAGTGACATGTAAGAACCTTTATTTTTTATTCAGATTATTTAGAAATTTCATACATAAAGTGCTAGAGGATCTTTATTTCTGTCTATGATTTAAATCAGAAACTTTCATTTTGTGTCATAGCCATAGCCCCCGAGAAGGTTAGGACAATTGGGTGTGGTATAGAGTTCTCAGCTAAAAGAATAGATGTCCCATCCTGGATTTTTACCTCATGCCTCAAAGGTCTGAGACCTTTGTATTTAATGAAATAAAAATGTATGGTGAACCAAACCATCACTTTCTCGTTTCTAAGCCCGAGAATAGCAGAGTTTTTGTAGATTTCCAGAGAAGGCAAAGAGGGTGACAAAACAGGCTGTGAGAGAGTTTTTTGGTTTTTAATATGTGAACCATCGAGGCAAAGCATTGGAGAACCTTCTAAAACTTATGAGAAAATCATGCTAATTAGAATAATCGTTTTTTAAAAAAGTTACCCTATAGTGAAACTTTTTTTTCCAATTGAATTGTTAGAACCTTAATATACAGACTTAAAGTTGGATATAGTATGATTTAACTGGGGTAGAAGGTCCAGAGCCCTGCTGGTTTTGCTTTTTTAGTACCTCCTTTCTTTTGGTAGCTCCTGAGCACTCTTTACAACCTCTGGAACACAGCTTTAAAACCATTGTTCTGAGCCACGTGCGGAGGCTTACACCTGTAATCCCAGCACTTTGGGAGGCTGAGGCAGGCAGATCACCTGAGGTCAGGAGTTCGAGACCAGCCTGGCCAACATGTGAAACCCCATCTCTACTAAAAAAAAATGCAAAAAAGTCAGCCGACGTGGTAGTGCACACCTGTAATCCCGGCTACTTAGGAGGCTGAGGCACAAGAATCGCTTGGACCAGGGAGGTGGAGGTTGCAGTGAGCCAAGATCATGCCACTGCACTCCAGCCTGGGCGACAGAGCGAGACTCTTTCTCAAAACAAAACAAAATAAAAAAATCCCATTGATCTGGACTGGTGTTTCTCAAACTTTAAAGTACAAAAAAATCACCTTGAGATCTTGTTAAAATGCATATTCTAGTTCAGATCTGCTTGGGGTGGAGCTTTGAGAAGCTGTATTTCTAAATAGTTCCCAGCTAATGCTAATGCTCTTTGGTCCGCACTACACTTTCAATAGCAAAGAGCTAGAATTTAGCTTGTGTGGAGTTGTGTAACTTGCATGATGTTTTGCATGCCCCAAGTCTAGTCAAAGATATTACCCAAGAACTCTGTCTAGATATATTGGTAATATTAACTCTTGGTTAGAGGCCAAAGCTGCTTGCACCCCAGGGAAAGGGAGAAGAAATGTTCTTGGACTTCATGATAATAGGCTTTTGCCTTAAGCATTTTATAGCCCCCTTGACAAAATCCATTTGTTCAGTGATGCTTCTCTTTTTCCTCAGGGATGACCTGACTGATGATTCTGTCTTCACTCGAAGCTCCCAGTGTTCTCGGGGTCTTGAGCGATATATTTCCCAGGAGGAAGGGCCTCTCAGTCCCTTCTTGGGACAACTGGATGAGGACTACCGAACAAAAGAAACTTTCCTGCATCGATCTGATTATAGTCCCCATATCAGTTGTCATGATGAGCTTTTGCGGGGAACAGAACGGAATCGAGAAAAACTTAAAGGCTACTCTATACGATCTGAAGAAAGGAACCGGGAGGCCAAAAGACCCCGTTATGATGACACAGTGAAGATTAACAGCATGGGAGGGGATCACCCAAGTTTTACATCCGGAACTCGCAACTATCGACAGCGTAGACGAAGCCCAAGTCCTAGGTTTCTCGACCCTGAGTTTCGAGAACTGGATCTTGCCAGACGAAAGCGAGAGGAAGAGGAGGAGCGAAATAGGAGCTTGAGTCAGGAGCTGATTGGAGTTGATGGTGGTGGTACTGGCTGTTCCATCCCTGGATTGTCAGGTGTCCTAACAGCATCGGAGCCAGGATATTCTTTGCATCGGCCTGAAGAAGTATCTGTGATGCCCAAGAAGTCCATTTTGAAGAAGCGGATTGAGGTGGACATAATGGAGCCTTCCATGCAGGTCTCTGCTGCATTTCTTGTAGGGCGTCTTGCTAGTCTCTCTAAATATCTTAATGCCTGTTTACTTTCCTGTGGGCTATGTTTCTAATAGTGTCTTTGTAATATATGCTGGACCAACATTGTGAGCTATACCTTCTAGGACTGTGAGCTACACCTTCTAGGACTCTCCAAACGAAACTGTAGGCCTTTTAATGCATCAGTAGAGGGTTATATTGCTGTATATTAGGCTTTATATTAATAAATAGATATTTTGGAGAGTATCTACTATAAGTTTTTTTCCTTAAATTGGATTATCCTTTGGCAGTCTTTGAATATGGGTTTGTTGGAAATGAAGCTTGAAGGGCAAAGGGAGGAGATGACCTCAATTTTCTCATCTCTCTTTAGAGAGAAGACAAGATGTATGAGTTGTAGGACACTGAACTAGAAATCAGGTGATTCTGATTTTGGACCCTCTTCTGCCACCAACTTACTGTGATTTTTAGACAAGTCACCTCACCATTCTGAGCCTTGATATTTTTCCCTCACCTGTGAAAGGATGGTGAGACCACTAGTGGAAAGACCACTAGTTTTTAGCTGTCCTCTTAGGAGATAAAGGCTTCTGAAGAGGTTCGCAAGGAAGGGAATGCTGATGAATTAGTGTTCCAGAGTTTCCTGTCCCCACTTCAGCCAAAGCAGCTGTCTCTCTTTTTTTTTTTTTTCTTTTCTTTTGGGGATCCATAGAAAAGAAAACAAGCTAGGAGACCTCTAAAATTCTTTTGAATTCAAATTCCTTTTAACGCATAGATAAAGGTGAGGGTTCCATCCAGTTTGCCTCACTTCCTGTTTCTCCTTCTTAACAGCAGAAACGTGGAGATAAGGTGACTCACATTTTGAATCTGGCTAAGGATATTCATCCTCCCTTTTATCCATACTTATATCTCACCTGTTAATTCAGGAAGACCAAAGTATTTAAGTAATTTATCTCAGTTACTAATGTTCTGAGATTCTGCATAAGACTAAATCAGTTGTGTTTGTCTTTGCAGCTTGAGAGTTTTTCCAGCAGTACCAGCTCCAGCCAAGATCACCCTCTCTACTCTGGGCACCCATCCCTTCCACTAAGTGGTGCTATTGCTGCTTTTGCCTCAGAGATTGAAAACAAGGGGACTATGGTAGAGACTGCCTTGAAGGAACCTCAGGGCAACCTCTACCAATGGAGTCCTCTTCCTGGGATTCCCAAAGACAACAGTCCTCTCAGAGAAAAATTTGGAAGTTTTCTATGCCACAAGGATAATTTGGATTTGAAGGCCGAGGGACCTGAGCGACACACAGACTTCCTGCTGCCCCATGAGAGAGCTAGCCAGGATGGCAGTGGTTTTTCCCGCATTCTGAGCATGTTGGCTGATTCTACTAGTACACAGGAAAAAAGGCGACGTAGCTTTCCTGACATTGAAGATGAGGAGAAGTTTCTCTATGGGGATGAAGAAGAGGATTTAAAGGCAGAATCTCTACCAAAGCCCCTTGGGAGCTCTGAGAGTGAAGTTACGAGGCAGAAGGCAAGCTCCCTGCCGTCTTCAGCTCCAGCTGTAAAGCTGGAATCACTAGAAGAGACCAACCCAGAATATGCGAAGATCCATGACTTGCTCAAGACAATAGGGCTGGATATTGGAGTAGCGGAGATTAGTCAGTTGGCTGCACGCACCCAGGAACGACTTCATGGCAAGAAGCCATCATTACGCTCCTCAGCTGACCGCCGTTCCTCAGTTGACCGATACTTTTCAGCTGACCACTGTTCCTCAGTTGACCACCGCTTCTCAGCTGACCGCTGTTCCTCAGTTGACCACTGCTTCTCAGCTGATCAACGTTCCTCAGATCCCCACAGACTAGAGAGCAGGGAGGCACATCATAGCAATACCCACTCTCCAGAGGTGTCCCATCCCCACCCACCTTCTCCTGTGGATCCTTACCTGCTCACAAAAAATAGCCCTCCATTCCTAAAGTCTGACCATCCAGTGGGTCATATTTCAGGACCAGAGGTAGTTGGTAGTGGATTTCAGTCATCTGTTGCAGTCAGGTGCATGTTGCCATCAGCCCCATCTGCCCCAATTAGACTTCCACACACTGCTGCTTTATCTCAGTTTCACATGCCAAGGGCCTCTCAGTTTGCTGCAGCTCGGATACCTCCAAATTACCAGGGACCTGCCATTCCCCCTGCCTCCTTTGATGCCTATAGGCATTACATGGCATATGCAGCCTCAAGATGGCCCATGTATCCCACCTCTCAACCATCAAACCACCCTGTACCTGAACCACACAGGATAATGCCAATAACCAAACAAGCTACTCGTAGCCGTCCCAATCTGCGTGTGATCCCCACTGTGACTCCTGATAAGCCTAAGCAGAAAGAGTCTGTGCGAGGCTCCATTGCTGTGGCCCAAGTGCCTGTTCAGGTGTCCATTCCGTCACTCATAAGATATAATCCAGAGAAGATCTCTGATGAGAAGAACCGTGCTTCCCAGAAGCAGAAGGTGAATATTAGCTTTGGGCATCCTGTGCCTGAGTTTTCTACTTTACCATACATTTGTATATGTTTTTTAGAGGGGGTTGAAAATTTGTAAGGCTCTTTCACTTGAAGTCCTTTGGAGGCTGCCGTTATCACCCTGAGAAATGTATATTGTTCCTCAGTTTTTCATATTTTTTTAAAAGACGAGTCTCACTCTGTCTCCCAGACTGGAGGGCAGTGGCACGATCTCATCTCACTGCAACCTCCGCCTTCCGGGTTCACGCCATTCTCCTGCCTCAGCCTCCTGAGTAGCTGGGAATACAGGCACCCGCCCCCACGCCCAGCTAATTTTTGGTATTTTTAGTAGAGACGGGGTTTCACCCTGTTAGCCAGGATGGTCTTGATCTCCTGACCTTGTGATCCACCCGCCTTGGCCTCCCAAAGTGCTGGGGTTACAGATGTGAGCCACCGCGCCTGGCCCACACGTTTTATTAGGACTAAACAAAAGTCTGGCCTTGGGTCATATTGTGATTGCCAGACTCCTCTTTTTTTTTTGAGACAGAGTCTTGCTCTGTCCCCCAGGCTGGAGTGCAGTGGTGCAATCTCTCACTGCAAGCTCCGCCTCTTGGGTTCACATCATTCTCCTGCCTCAGCCTTCCAAGTAGCTGGGACTACAGGCGCCCACCACCACACCCGGCTAATTTTTTTGTATTTTTAGTAGAGACGGGGTTTCACCGTGTTAGCCAGGATAGTCTTGATCTCCTGACCTTGTGATCCGCCCGCCTCAGCCTCCCAAAGTGCTGGAATTACAGGCTTGAGCCACCGTGCCCAGCCCAGACTTCTCTTTTTTAAGTTTAGTTCCATCCAAATTAATTGTCTTCAAACACTGTATATAGGAACTGGGAGCCTTGAAGTCTTCAATATGATTTCATAGTGGAGTGGGGAACCAAAATTGGGTTTGGTGAAGGAGAATCAGTAAGCCTGTTTGATCCCAGTGAATTCTGTATTCTTATCCTGTAGTGATTATGTGAGTTAAAGCTAATAATTAGTTGTTGCTTGATAATTGAAGCAAACCAACAAATATACTTTGCTTGTTCTGGTTTATCTTAGAGCCCAGGAGTAACAGTAACATTTTTGACATGTTATTTATTTAAAAAATTGTGTGTGTGTGTGTGTATGTGTGTATGTGTATGTATACATATATTTTATATAGAGATGGGGTCTTCTCAGTGTTGCCCAGGCTGATCTTGAACTCCTGGGCTCAAGTGATCCTCCCCTGCCAGCCTCACCCAGAGTGCTGGGATCACAGGCATGAGCACTGTGCCTGGCCTCTAAAATAATTTTTTATATTATCCAGGTTCATTGGGTTCCCAGGCTGTGGGAAGAAAGCAGTGACTGGGGTAAAGATATAATTCTAATAATTCTGATAATTTAGAGCAGTAGGTGAAAACTACATCAAGATAAGGAATACTTAATAGAAGAATTTTGAGTGGAAGAGTTAATACTTACTATTAATTGTAAAGGTACTTGTTTAGAAACATAAAAATGTAATGTGTATAATTTGGTTTGCTCATAAAAGTTAAGACCTGGCCATGCGTGGTGGCTCATGCCTGTAATCCCAGCACTTTGGGAGGCTGAGGCGGGCAGATCACGAGGTCAGGAGATCGAGACCATCCTGGCTAACACAGTGAAACCCCGTCTCTACTAAAAATACAAAAAATTAGCCGGGTGTGGTGGCACATGCCTGGAGTCCCAGTTACTCAGGAGGCTGTGGCAGGAGAATTGCTTGAACCCAGGAGGCGGAGGTTGCAGTGAGCCGAGATCATGCCACTGCACACCAGCCTGGGCAACAGAGCAAGATTCCGTCTCAAAAAAAAAAGTTAAGACCTGAAGAAAAAATAATAGAGGGCCGGTCTCATTTTTTTGCAGTTAAAAAGTGTTAGCCAATTATTGGGAAGACAAAAAACACTTCAAAGTATTTAAGTTAAATAGAAACTTAACTTCAGTCTTTAGTTTTACTAAAAAGTCTTTTGAGAAAGGGAAATAGGTTCAATATAGACAAAACTTAAAACTTCAGAGACAGTGTTTGGAGGTCATACACTTTCTCTTTCCCTTTTATAAATCTAGTCCTTAAGTCAGGGTGCTGATAATACATAGGTCTATTATAGACACATATCAGCCTATTATATGCTGGTATAGTATAAACAAGCCATATTTGCTTTTTTCCATTAGGTAGTAGTATAGTTGAAAGACCATGAGCTTTAGGGCAGATATACCTGGATTGTAAATCTACACTTAACGTGTGACTTTGAGTATTCTGCTTAATCTTGTACAACCTCAGTTTTCTGACTACAAAATAGAGAAAATGTTGTGAGGTTTAAACAACATGCTACTCTGGGCACACTGCCTATGGGTTATCCCTGCTTTGCAAGGAGCAGTGAAAATAAATAAATAATATGAAATATGTCCCTTACTCATAACATACATAGTTCCTTTATGGTTCTATATATAACATATATATGGTTCCCTTTGGAACTTAGAACCACTATCTAATAGTTGCTATCAGTGCCCTAGATGCTTCCTGCAAAAAACAAACAAAAAAACAACGTTTCTGGACAGTATAGTTTTTGAAAAGATGGACAGTTCTATTCTGGAACTTAGAACGAAATATCACTTTGACTGTAAGGTCAGAGCCTGTGTGCAGGCATTTGGATCCTTACATTCAGATAATGTCTAGCATGAAGGCTTCTGGAAGAGAGAAATAGAAAAGGGAATATTGGAGGAGATGGACTCTCTTACCATTTTGTATTTTGCAGGTTATTGAAGAGAGGGAAAAACTAAAGAATGACCGGGAAGCCCGCCAGAAGAAGATGTACTATCTTAGGACCGAGTTAGAGCGGCTTCATAAACAACAAGGTATCAGCTGCTTTGCATGATTGCCTTTTTGTAATAACTTATGTAGGAGACCCAAATTTGTTACTCTCACACAGGTTCAGTAACCTGAAACTTCATTAAAAAAAATTTTTTTTGACATAATTAAACTTACAAAAAAATTGCAATAATAGTGCGAAGAATTCTCAAGTACTCTTCTCCCAGATGATGATGATGATGATGATTTGAGACAAAGTTTTGCTCTTTTGCCGAGGCTGGAGTGAAGTGGCGTGATTTCGGCTCACTGCAACCTCTGTCCCCCAAGTTCAAGTGATTCTCCTGCCTCAGCCTCCCAAGTAGCTGGAATTACAGGCACCTACCACCATGCCCAGCTAATTTTTTTCGTATTTTTAGTAAAGATGGGGTTTCGCCATGTTGGCCAGGCTGGTCTCGAACTCATCACCTCAGGTGATCCACCTGCCTCGGCCTCCCAAAGTGCTAGGATTACAGGCATGAGCCACCACACCCTGCCAGATTATTAACATTTTAATACACTTGCTCTATCTTTTTTTTTCTCTCTCTCAATGTGTGTGTGTGTGTGTGTGTGTGTGTAATTTTTCCTGAACTTTTTTTTTTTTTTTGAAAAAGAGTCTCACTCTGTCGCACAGGCTGGAGTGCAGTGGCGCAATCTTGGCTCACTGCAACCTCTGCCTCCTGGATTCAAGTGATTCTCAATCCTCAGCCTCCCAAGTAGCTGGGATTACAAGTATGTGCCACCACACCTGGCTAATTTTTGTAGTTTTAGTAGAGGTGGAGTTTCACTGTTTTGTCCAGGCTGGTCTCAAACTCCTGGCCTCAAGCAATCCTGCTGCCTCGGCCTCCCAGAGTGCTGAGATTATAGGCATGAGTCACTGCACTGGCCTTTTCTGAGCTTTTTAAAGTAACTTGTAGATGTGATGTTCTTTTACTCCTAAATACTTAAGTATTTCCTAACAACAAAGAAGGTACATACCCTTAATACACTTATCAAAATTAGGATATTAGCAGTGATACAATACTATTATCCAGTCTACCAATCTTACTCATATTTCACATTGTCCCATTAATGCCCTTTATAGCAAAAGAAAGTGCAAGATTATTTATCACATTCAGTTTTCATGTTCTTATACTCTTGTTTAATCTGAGTCTTTGTATTCCATAACATTAACATTCTGGAAAATAAGAGGTCACATATTTTGTAGAATATCCCTTAATTTTTTATTTGTCTGTTTCCTTGTGATTAAATTCAGGTTATTCATTTTTGGCAAGACTATTACAGAATTGATGCTCAGTTTGTATCAGGTGTTGATTTATCCCATTACTGGTAACGTTAACTTTAATTATTTGGTTAAAGTGGTGTCTGCCAGATTTCTCCACTATAAAGTTACTGATTTATCTTTTTAAATTAATATGTATCTTATAGAGGAGATACTTTGAGACCTCGTAAATATTCAGTTACTCCTCAAACTTTCACCCACTGGTTTTAGCATCCACTCATGAGTCTTGCATGAGCCAGATATTATGATAATAGTTATTTAAAAAAAAATTTTGAAACAGGGTCTCGCTGTGTCACCCAGGCTGAAGTACAGTGGCAGTGGCACAATCTCAGCTCACTGCAGCTGGCTCAGGTGATCCTCCTGAGTAACTGAGACCATAGGCACGAGCCACCACGCCTGGCTAATTTTTTTTTTTTGGCTAGAGACAAGGTTTTACCATGTTTCCAAGGCTGGTCTCAAACTCCTGAGCTCTGCGGCCTCCCAAAGTGCTAGGATTACAGGTATGAGCCACCGTGCCTGGCCTATGATGGTATCATATAGTGATTTTTCCAGTTTCCTCATTCCTTCTACCTTTATTAGTTGGCTTTCTACTATAAGAGGGAACTTCCTAACCCTCACTGCCATTTGTTTATCCATTTATATGAGTATGAATTCATGGATTCTTCGTTTGATACGTTATAATGTTTTATTATCATTATTTATTTTCATGCACACATTGTTCCAAATCTGGCCAATGAGACCCCTTGTGAGTTAGTTCCTGTGTCCTTTCAATATGTCTTCATCATTTTTGAGTACTTTTTTTTTTTTTTTGAGATGGAGCCTTGCTCTCTTGCCCAGGCTAGAGTGCAGTGGCGCAATCTTAGCTTACTGCAACCTCCACCTTCCGGGTTCAAGTAATTCTCTTGCCTCAACCTCCCGAGTAGCTGGGATTACAGGCGCGTGCCACCATGCCCGGCTAATTTTTGTATTTTTAGTAGAGACGGGGTTTCACTATGTTGGCCAGGTTGGTCTCGAACGTCTGACCTCAGGTGATCCGCCCTCCTCGGCCTCCCAAAGTGCTAGGATTATAGGTGTGAGCCACCACGCCCAGCTTTTTTTTTTTTTAAGAGACAAGGTCTCATTCTGTTGCCCAGGCTGGAGTGCAGTGGTGCTGTCATAGCTCACTGTAACCTCGAATTTTGGACTCCCAAAGCACTGGGATTACAGGCATGAGCAGCAGTGCCTGGTCTTTCCTTAAATTAGGTGCACACACACAAAAATGTTCCCTGATGCCTTCCTTTTTATTCCATTTGTTTATGCTTTTAGGAATTCACATACACAGTGAGGAAAAGAACATAACAAGGCTTCTAAATACTGATAGTATGAAAGAACAGAGAGTAGGAGAAGATGTAATTGCTTCTGTCTGGGTTTGGACTGTTTAGGGATGAGAAATTGAGTTATTTATCCTGTGAGGATTAACACCAGAGGATCTGCAGTTTAGAATAGGAGATAACATTACATAAGCCAGCAGGGTGTGGTGGCTCACACCTGTAATTCCAGCACTTTGAGAGGCTGAAGCAGGCAGATCACTTTGAGCTCAGGAGTTTAAGACCAGCCTGGGTGACATGGCAAAACCCCATCTCTACCAAAAAAAACAAACAAAAAAAAAGATAAACCAGAGGCAAAACCTAAAACTCATTGAAGAAATTGTTAAAGTGTCCTTAGATCAGATAAAATCAAATATATTACCCTTTAAATAATTCTTCAGCTCTCTGAAGAGAGGACAACTGCTAGATTCATAGTTACAACACTTATTAATGTTTTTGAGAGACACATACAAATTTATATATACTGTTATGGGAGTTCCTGGAGCCCCTGAAGCCTGTCCATAGATCCTTACCTTATAACCTTTACACAAAAGATAATGTCATAACCCATCCTTTACCTTTATAGAAGCTTCACTTACACCAGCCCATGTGGAAGGAGAGTCTTACTTGCTCTTAGAAAAAAAAAATTGTTTTTTGAGATGGAGTCTGTCACTTGTCACCCAGGCTGGAGTGCAATGGTGTGATCTTGGCTCACTGCAACCTCCGCCTCCTGAGTTTAAGCACTTCTCCTGCCTCAGCCTCCTGAGTAACTAGAATTACAGGTGCCCACCACCACACCTGGCTAAGTTTTTGTATTTTCAGTATAGACGGGGTTCCACCATGTTAGTGAGGCTGATCTCATCTCAAGCACCTGAACTCAAGCAATTACCCTCCTCAGCCTCCCAAAGTACTGGGATTACAGGCATGAGTCACTGCGCCTGGCCACCCTTAGAAACTTTTGTGGGCAAAGATTTTGTAACCATAAAGCCCTGACAAATTACTACTTGTAAATGAGAAACAACTCATCTTATTTTCCCTGTGCTGCTTTTTGTCGACATTTGACTACTCAGGAGAAATGCTGCGCAAGAAACGAAGGGAGAAGGATGGCCACAAAGATCCGCTCCTGGTGGAGGTGAGTCGGCTTCAGGATAACATTATGAAGGACATTGCAGAGCTACGGCAAGAGGCAGAAGAGGCAGAAAAGAAGCAATCTGAACTGGACAAAGTAGCTCAGATCTTGGGAATTAACATCTTTGATAAATCCCAGAAGTCTTTAAGTGATAGTAAAGAGCCTACAGAGAAGCCAGGGAAAGCAGAAAAATCCAAGAGCCCAGAAAAAGTGTCATCGTTCTCAAATTCCTCCTCCAACAAGGTAACAACTTTTCCATTTCTGTCATCTTTTTTTTTTTTCCCCTTAGACTTCTATGGAAGTTTTCTAACCATTTTCTTAACTTAGGTTTTCAAACCGTTCTTACTCTTGTTAATTATTTTCTTACAGTATAGATAACAGCATGGTACTCCTCTTCCGAATTTCAGCAGTTCCTTGTTGCCCACAAAGAATCCCACATCCTTAGTGTTCAGGACCTTCTGTATTCTTGTTCCAGCATTTACTCCTTAACCCACTCCTGTCTGGCTTCTGATCTTCTCAGGACTTGTATGTACCCTTTTGCGGGGTTAATATTTAGCAACTATGTTCATGTCTAGGTCACTACTATGTTGCCAAAGTCAGTAGATACATTTTACTTCTCAAATGAGCAGCATTTGAGGCCGAGAATCACTTTCTCCCACAAATAACTCTTTTCCCTTGGCTTCTGTCACACTTCTTTTCCTCCTAGTGCATTGGATGCTCCTGCTTAGTATCCTTTGCTGTCTCTCATACATAATCTTTAAATTTTTGAGTTTCTCAGGGCTTAGTCCTTGCCCAGTTCTCCAGAATTTGCTCTTTCTTTCTAGGCCATTTCATCCAGTCCTATGCTAAAATGCCATGTGAGAAATGCAAGTTTTATGTTCTAGTCAAATGAGTCTTCTGAGTGTCTAACAACCTAACTCACCATTTCCACTTCATTGTCTCATAGGCACTTGAAATTGAGCATGTCCTAAACTAAATTAATGGTTGTGCTCAACCTCCTTCCAACTTTTTCTTCCTCCATTGTTATCCATTCTCAATGCATGGCACACTGTCCAACAGTTTTCATGACAACAACTTAAAAGTCACTCTTAGTGCTCTTCTCTCCCTGACTGCTCCATACACAGTTACAGATTCTGTCAAGTCCCTCTCCAAAGTAAATCTCGATTCCATCCAGCTTACCATCTCCATTGACATTCAAGTCCAAGCCACATCAGTTTTTGCTTATGTTGCTATGTTAACTCTTTTTGCACATATAGCCAGTGATCATGATACTCAATCCCTTGCCTACTTCCTCAACCTCATTTCATGCCTCTTTCCCTCTTGCTGACTGTAGTTGCATTACTAACCTTTTTATTCCTCAAATGTATCATCTCCTCTCATGACCTCACATTTTCTGTTCCCTTTCTTTACCGTGCAAATTGAACTCTTTCCTTATCTGCTCTTCTAACTCCAGTTTGTCCTTTAGATTGGATCTTAAGTTACTTCCCTGATTTCCTTCTGTGATTCCCTAGACTGTTAAATTTGCCTGATATACAATCCCATAATATCTTGTAATTTTCCTTCTTAGCATTTATGACAGATCTGATTATATAATTATATGTGTTCCGCAACTTTGCTTTTAAGGTTCAAAAGTTCCAGGGACTTTATATGTGTCATTGTTCAATATGGTTCCCAATATATAGCCCAGGGCCCGGCACATAGTAATGAATACTGCTCAGGAAACGTTATATTACATCTTACACTGCGTCACCTCAAAGTGCAGTTTTCCAGGTGTGCAATATCTGGTATTACACCTCTCTGGTTTTGCATTAATAATCCTATTAGCCTAGAATAATCTTTCTCCCACCCCCACTCATCCATTAAAGCCCAATTTGGATACCACCTCCTCCATGAAGAATTTCCAGAATTCCACCCAGATCTAGTCAGCTTTCTTTAGCACTCTGTAATTTGTTTCTTTGTACAATTTATTTTGTTGTCTTGTTTAAAGACTCTTCTTACGTCTGTCTCCACTAAACGAGAGCTTCTTTTTTTTTTGTTAAAGATGGGGTCTTGCTATATTGCCCAGGCTGGTCTTCTTTTTGAGACGGAGTCTTGCTCTGTCACCCAGACTGGAGTGCAGTGGTGCAATCTTGGCTCAACCTTGGTTGAACCTGCAATCTCCGCCTCCCAGGTTCAAGCGATTCTCCTGCCTCCGCCTCCCAAGTAGCTGAGATTACAGGCACGTGCCACCACCCCTGGCTAATTTTTGTGATTTTAGTAGAGGCCGGGTTTCACAATATTGGCCATGCTAGTCTTAAACTCCTGATCTTGTGATCTGGCCTCCCAAAGTGCTAGGATTACAGGCGTGAGCCACCCTGCCCAGCCATTTTTTTTTTTTTTTTTTTTTTTTTTTTTAGATAGAGTCTTGTTCTGTTGGCCAGGCTGGAGTACAGTGGCATGATCTTGGCTCACTGCATCCCCTGTCTCCCAGGCAATTCTCCTGCCTCAGCTTTCCGAGTAGCTGGCATTACAGGTGTGTACCACCACACCCAGCTAATTTTTGTATTTTTAGTAGAGATGGAGTTTCACCATCCTGGCCAGGCTGGTCTCGAACTCCTGACCTCAGGTAATCCACCCGCCCCAGCCTCCCGAAGTGCTGGGATTACAGGCATGAGCCACTGTGCCCATCCCCGGCTGGTCTTGAACTCCTAGGCTCAAGTGATGGTCCTCCTGCCTCAGCCTCCCAAAGTGCTTGTATTACAGGTGTGAGCTACCCCACCTGGCCTGAGAGGATAAAAGAGGAATCTTTATCTTTGTGTTTCCCATGGCATACAATATGTCTAGCACATAGTACATCCTCAGTTAATGTTGAGAGGTAGGAAAGAGAATATATTCTGTATTATCACCCAAGCCCTGTTTTTTTCCATGTCTTCCTAGGAGAATTTTCTTTCTCAACCAGGTAGGACTAGTCTTTTATACGTGGGTCTTGAGTCTAGGTAGGGCCTTTAATGGGAGAAGAATTTAAAAGCTCTGGTCCTTTGTAGTTGACTTATACATTGGATTTCTATTCATATACCAACCCCATGAGATAATCTATCATCTTGATTTGGGTGAGTCTTCATGGTCTCTGAAACTAACAGGGATATGTTACAATTCAGTTTTCATCTCAGCAGTAAGGAATATTATGTCCACAACCTTTCCTACCTATCCTTCATATTTCTTTACCTCTCTTTAAAACGTATAGTTGGTTTGAAGTTTTCTTTCCCTTTCTGTTCATTTCAGAAAAGCACACACAAACTTGTAATTTCATCTACCTAGAAACAACTATTATTATTACTTTTTTTTTTTTTTTTTGACACAGGGTCTCATTCTGTCACCCAGGTTGAGTGCAGTGACATGATGATGGCTCACTGCAGCCTCCAACTCTCGGGTCTAAGCATTCTTCCCACCTCAGGCTCCCCAGTAGCTGGGACTACAGGTGCTCACCACCACCACACTTGGCTAATTTTTGTATTTTTGTAGAGTTGAGGTTTCGCCATGTTTCCAAGGCTGGTCCCGAACTCCTAAGCTCAAGTGATCTGCCCACCTCAGCCTCCCAAAGTGCTGGCATTACAGGCATGAGCCACTGGGCCCAGCCAAGACCACTGTTATTAATACCTTGGTGTATGATATTATTAATACCTTGGTGTATGTTATTCCAAATACATAACACCAAGATATTAATTCTTTCCATTCATTCACTTAACAAATATGTATTGGTCACCAATAAAGTGTCAGGAACTGGTCTAGATATGGGAAATATCACACTGAACAGTATAGACAAGGTTCATATTGTCATTAAATAGCAGAAGACAGACAATAAATAAGTCCATGTTAAGTAATGATAAGTGCCTAAAAAAAGAAAGCAGGATAAGGAGTATAGAGTGGTTAGAGAAAGTATTTTGGATAAAGTGATATCCAACGCTCTATGCCTATTTACATATCTTCGTTGATTATTCAAGTGTATTTTATTAGCTTTCTCAGTATATCATGAACATCTTTCCATGTCAGTAAATACGCTTCTATAATACCATTTTTAACAACCTTATTTTTTGTTGTTTTTGTTGCATGGTTAAGCGAAATTTATTTAACCAATCAAATCACCTGTTGTTTGACATGATACTTTCCATAGGATAAATATCAAGGAGTAAATTGCTGGGTTAAAGGGTATACAGTATTTTGAGGTATGTAATGTATTCCTAGATTATATTCTAGAAGATGGTGCCAGTTAATACTCCCACCAGGAGTGTATGAACTCTCCCATCCCCTACCTGTCTGGTGTGATTTCTTTAGTGATTCTTGAATAGGATTCAGGTAGGGAAAGAGTATCTTTGAAGCCCCAGTTGTTTCCCTTTCCTCCTATCCTACCTTTTTCCCTGAACGAGCCAATATTCTAGGTACCCAGCTCCTTCATCTTGTGTACTATAGAACCCCATTCATAGCTAGCCTCTGAGTTGCAAAAATTATCTTTTTTTCCTGTGCTTTACTCCTGAACATTAACCAAAATTCTCATTTCCTGAGTGCCTTGTTCCAACTTGGTAATAAATTAATTTATATTAAATATTTACTCTTGATCATTTTAATATTAAGGAGTTGATATATTTAAAAAAAAAGATACATGTTACTCAAAGGTGTTAAAAATTTTTTTTTTTTTTGGAGACAGGGTCTCACTTGTTGCTGAGGCTAGAATGCAGTGGCACAATCTTACCTTACTGCAACCTCCGCCTCCCGGGTTCAAGTGATTCTCGTGCCTCAACCTCCCGAGTAGCTGGGACTACAGGTGCACACCCCCATGCCCGGGTAATTTTTCTATTTTTAATAGAGATGGGGTTTCACCATGTTGGCCAGGCCTGTCTTGAACTTCTGGCCTCAAGTGATCCGCCCACCTCGACCTCCCACAGTGATGTCCTTTCAGGCGTGAGCCACCGCACCTGGCCTCTACAGGTGTTAAATTCTAAAAGTGATATTTTAGGCAGTTAGGAATGTTTTTCCCAGATTCCTTTAAATCATTCTACATAGATGACCTTATTTATCTATGTATATTGTATAGTCTGCTTTATCTATGTACACCAACACTTCTCTCCAGTTTTTCATACCAGGATGCATGTGATGAGTTCACTATCACCTATTTTCTGCATTTGCTTTACTTAGCCTGTCAATTACCTTTTCCATTTTGGTTTTTCTTCCCTCCCTAGTCGTCATGATTTTCAAATTTAACTATTTAGTTGCACAGGTAACACATTCAACGTTTATTAAAGGGTATACAGTAAAGAGACTACTACCCATCCTTGTTCTCCACTTCCCTTCCCCAGAGGCAGCCAATGTTTCCACAACCTTGGCTGTTCTTCTAGAGATATTTTAGGATATGTAAGTAAATATATTGCCGTTATGACTTACTTGTTATGCTGTAATAGCACTATGAAGTCAAATAGTTCTGTGTCTTAGAGACATGTTTCCCCCCAACTTGTGCAGCTTTAAACATTGGAAATAGGGTCATATGGCCCTATTTCTATTATTATGGCCACTTACTATTTCAAAGAGAAGACAAGTCTAGATTGCCTTGAATTCCTTGTAAGTACAGTTTTTGCCCTCTAGGAATCAAAAGTAAACAATGAGAAGTTTCGTACTAAGAGCCCCAAGCCGGTGGAAAGCCCCCAGTCAGCCACTAAGCAGTTGGATCAGCCCACCGCTGCTTATGAGTATTATGATGCCGGCAATCACTGGTGCAAAGACTGCAACACCATCTGTGGGACCATGTTTGACTTCTTCACTCATATGCACAATAAGAAGCACACACAGGTAGGTATCCTACTCTCTGTTATTTTTACTCCCACCCTCACTCTCTTCAAACTTCTATACCCCTATCTGCATTGCGAAGCTGGAAAAGGAAACATTCTCATATGGGCAGGAGCCCCAATCTGAAGAGCCAAGAGACACCAACAAAGGAGATACCATCCCCAGGGCTCAGTCCAGGGGACTTGGCTGTAACTAAACACCATGACAAGTGTAAGTGAGGTTTCTGCCTCTTTTGATTCCTTGAGTACCTGATTTTTTTGTTTCATTTTACCTTTCTCTGGTACTTGGTCTAACATGTGTTTACCTTTTCCACAGGTGATTTCCATTTAAACAGTTGGCAGAGGGGGTGGGGGTGGGTAGCTGGGGGCTTCTGGTCCCCTGATCTTATTATGGGGGAAAAAAAGAGAAAATTGGGTCATTGAGCTTTTAGTGCTGTTGTGTGAGCACCTCTGCCTCTTACAAATAGACACTGGATCCCTACAACAGACCTTGGGCTTCAAAGACCCAGAGTGAGGCCAAGCAAGATGCCATAAAGCGCACTGACAAGATAACTGTTCCTGCAAAAGGTATGTTTCCTCTTTGCCTCCTTTGTGGTTTCCTTACATTCAGTTGAGGAAGAGGTGTCCTGAGCTAACGTGCTAGGAAGCAGCATAGCATGAGACAGCCATTCCTTTTAACAAAGCCATAAGAATGCCTTCTGTGTACAAAACAGTGTACTAGGTCCTGAAACTATAAAGAGATCTATAAGACCATGATCTCTACCCACATGACCAAAAATCTACTACTAACAGATGTTAAACATAGACATGTCACTTAAAATAGAACTGTCTTTGTCATTGGCTTATGGGCCCAAAATCTTACTTATTTGGAATCCAGGTTAAAAAGGATAGAAGATGCAGTAATTTAACTGCCTTTTCAACTAAGAACTATACAATATTTTGAGTCATTGTTACTAAGCGGTAAATGGAGAAGCAGAACCTTCCTTTGTCTTTAAACTTTTCAATTTTTTTCTTTTTTTTTTTTCTGAGATGGAGTCTCGCTCTGTTGCCCAGGCTGGAGTGCAGTGGTGCAATCTCTGCTCACTGCAAGCCCCGCCTCCCAGATTCACCCCATTCTTCTGCCTCAGCCTCCTGAGTAGCTGGGACTACAGGCACCCACCACCATGTCTTGTATTTTTTGTATTTTTAGTAGAGACGGGGTTTCACTGTGTTAGCCAGGATGGTCTCAATCTCCTGACCTCGTGATCCGCCCACCTCTGCCTCCCAAAGTGCTGGGATTACAGGCATGAGCCACCACGCCCGGCCTATAAACTTTTCCATTTCTTACCTTCACAAGTAGCCGGTGCTGCTGCTGTATCCTTGAGATCTACGGAAGAGAGATTCCTCAGTAATTAATACCAACATGAGAGATCCTCATAAAATGGTAATGGACTATTTGGGAGTATAGTTTTTATATCTCCTGAGATGCTTAGTGCTAGTTAGGGTTTGAGGAGACTCAGCAACAGGAATTAATCTGGCACAGGAAACTCCTAAATTAACCAGTTAATGTTCCCAAGAGGTAGAAGAATTAGAGAACTGTAGTTCAAGCCTTAGGTTGGAAAGACTGTGCCATTGGAATTCATCTAAATACTGCTTCTGACTTCACAGTGGGTAAGGCCCTCTATACTGTAACTATTTTACTGCAAAGGGGTCGTGGGATTTCCATTGGTTGCTGACATTCTGGGTGGAATCGACTTATTTCCTTGACTTTTTTCTACTTCTTCCAGGCTCTGAATTTCTGGTTCCCATCAGTGGATTTTATTGCCAGCTCTGTGAGGAATTTTTGGGGGATCCAATTTCTGGGGAGCAACATGTGAAGGGTCACCAACACAATGAGAAATACAAGGTTGGTCTTTGTAGTAGGCTGTGGAGTTTCCAACTTTTCTGAAGTAATTATTTTGACTTTGTCAAATGGCTTCTGAGCCAGAAAAAGCCACTGATATTTCAAATTCCATATAACCTCTTAAGTTCTCCTCAGTCCTAGTGGGAGATGCTCAGCAGATAGCATCCCGTATGTCCTTGAGAAAGATTATTCTGGGGATTTCTACTGAATGAATTCTAACAGTGGCAGGGCCAAGATTTTTTTCTCTTGTGTTTTCACCAGTTTTTGAGCCTTTATCTTTTTTCTTCGCAGAAATATGTGGATGAAAACCCATTATATGAGGAGCGGCGGAATCTGGACCGCCAAGCTGGCTTGGCTGTGGTCCTAGAGACAGAACGGCGACGGCAGAGTGAGCTAAAGCGCAAACTTAGTGAGAAACCAAAGGAGGAAAAGAAAGAAAAAAAGGCAAAGGCTGTGAAAGAAGTAAAGGAGGATGACAAGGTCTCTGAGAAATTAGAAGACCAACTCTCTGAGGGTAGGAACTCCCCTGAAAAAGCTGAAAACAAAAGGAACACTGGCATCAAACTCCAGTTAAAAGAAGAGGTAAAGAAGGAATCACCAACATCATCTTCTTTTGGGAAATTCAGCTGGAAGAAGCCAGAAAAAGAAGAGGAGAAAAGTTCAGTGGTGACCCCAAGTATTTCTAAAGAAGAGATTGTAGAAAGTAGTAAGGACAAAGAGGATGGCAAAGCTGAAGCTGGGAAGGCAAAGCCCATCAAAATCAAGCTCTCTGGGAAAACTGTTGTTGCACATACCAGCCCTTGGATGCCTGTTGTGACAACTTCAACACAGACTAAGATCCGACCCAACCTGCCTATCCCATCCACAGTACTCCGCAAGTCATGTTCAGCCACAATGAGCAAGCCAGCTCCTCTTAACACCTTTCTGTCTATTAAGTCCTCTGGAACCACTGCTAAACCTCTGCCAGTGGTTAAAGAATCTTCAGCTGATCTCCTCTTACCTCCAGACATCATCTCCAAAGCATTTGGAGGGGAAGAGGTGATTCTAAAAGGGTCTCCAGAGGAAAAAGTGGTGTTGGCTGAAAAGAATGAGCCATCTCATTTACCTGAACAAATACTACCACCACCACCACCCCCACCTCCACCGCCTCCACCACCCCCCATTATACCTCATCCAGCTGCCCCATCTCCTGGTCAAGCAAATGCTATCTTGGCTCCAGTAAAATCAAACCCAATTGTATCTCAGACTCTCAGCCCTGGCTTCCTGGGTCCTAACATTTTGAACCCAGTGTTGCCTGTAGCCATCATGGCCTCAGCACAGCCAGCTGCCATTCCTTCTGATGAGACTGCTCCTGGGGTGAGTGAGAGTGACCGAGACCAGACCCTGTTCTCTGTGTTGGTACGTCCTCCACCACCCCTCTCAAGTGTGTTCAGTGAACAAGCCAAAAAATTAGAGAAGCGAAATTCATGCTTAGCCACTGCCAATGCTAAGGACCTGTATGACATATTCTATAGTAGTGGTGGAAAGGGGGGCCCTGAGACTAAGGGTACCTCTGAGACTAAGCTAAGTGGTGGTCCATTGGCCAATGGGGAAAATAACCTCTCTAGAACCAAAAGTTCAGACACCTCTTCTACTTATCCTTTGAACAGCAGTGCATCCCAAGAGGAGTTGCATCAAGATGAGGGTTTGGTCACTGCTCCTATAGTTAGCAACTCTGAAAATCCCGTTGCAAAAACTCTGGTGGCCCTAGGGAAATGGTCAGTTGTAGAACATGTAGACCCAAAAAGCACAGGCAGCACCTATGGCTTCCTACAGCCTCTGACAAGGTTGTGCCAAAGCAGGCCTTATGAAACAGTTACCCCAAAGACAGACACGTTGGCCATATGGACCTCTAGTTCCTTCCAGAGTGACACTTGTAGGGATATATCTCCAGAGAAAAAGAGTGAGCTTGACCTGGGAGAGCCAGGACCACCTGGTGTAGAACCACCTCCTCAGCTGTTAGATAAACAGCGCAAAGAATCTCAGAAGTTGGTAGAAATCCACCTCAGAGAATCAGTTAACCAGGATAAGGAAAACCAAGAGCTCCGTAAATCTGAGGATTATAGAGGAAGTGAGATAGAGACAAACACTGAACTAAAAGGAAGGGTGAAACAGCTGTCTGAGGGGATAGTTGATGAGGGAACAAGTACCAGCATTGGACCCCACAGCATAGAAGATTCTAATTTGAACCATGGGAACAGACACATGTGGGAGGGAGAAGTAAAACAGCCCAACTTGCTAATGATTGACAAAGAGGCTGAACAGTCCAGTAAATTGATGACAGGAAGTGAAACTCCAAGTAAAGTAGTGATCAAATTGAGTCCACAGGCTTGCTCTTTCACAAAAGCAAAATTAGACTCATTTTTATCAGAAGCTAGGTCTTTACTCAATCCACAAGATACACCTGTGAAAATTTCTGCCCCAGAGTTGCTGCTTCAGTCCCCACCCAGATCAGCTGTGTGTTTAGCAGGTAGTCCACAAGAGCAAGGAGTTTCAGTTGTTAGTGAGGAGGGGCTAGGAAATTCAGCTCCGGAATCAGCTTCTAGAACTTCTAGGTACAGAAGCCTCAAACTCAAGAGAGAAAGATCAAAAGACTTTCAAGTTAAAAAGATATATGAGTTGGCTGTTTGGGATGAAAACAAGAAGAGGCCAGAGACCTGGGAGAGCCCAGAGAAACCAAAAGCAGAAGCACTGGAGCTACAAGATATCCATCCAGAGTTAACAGTGACAATAGAAAGCAAGGCCCTAGAAGACTTTAAAGCTACAGACTTAAAGGTAGAGGAGCTTACTGCCCTGGGGAATCTGGGGGATATGCCTGTTGATCTCTGCAGTACCCGGGTAAGCCCAGCACATAGATCCCCAACTGCCTTGTCTCAGAAAGTGTGTGAAGAAAATTCTGTATCACCTGTAGGGTGTAATTCCTCCACCCCCAGTGACTTTGAACCAATCCCATCTTTTTCTGGGTTTCCGTTAGATTCTCCCAAAACCTTGGTGCTTGACTTTGAGACAGAGGGTGAACGAAACTCATCTAATCCCAGGAATGTTAGGATCCCTTCCCCTAACATTTTGAAAACTGGACTTAAAGAAAATGTTGACGATGGCTTGGGGGGCCTAGAGGGAACACACCAGGCCCTTGACCTGTTAGCAGGAGGAATGATGCCTGAGGAAGTACAAGATTCTTCCCAATTAGACAAACAAGAGTCACTCAGACTGGAATTAAAAACAATTAATTCTGTAGGCCTTGGGCCATCTCCTTGCCTTCCAGACCTTGTTGACTTTGTCACACGGACCTCTGGAGTTCAAAAAGATAAACTATGTTCTCTACTCTCTGAGCCAGGTGACCCTTCTAAGTGTAGTTCCCTGGAGTTGGGGCCATTACAGCTAGAAGTATCGAAGGCATCCATCACAAAGGTGGCAATTCTGCAAGTAGATGATGACAGTGCCGACCCTCTGAATTTGGTTAAAGCTCCAGTGTCAAGATCCCCTCCAAAGGAGCAGGTAGTTGAAGACAATATGGTCCCTCAGGAAATGCCTGAACAGGAAGCTACAGTTGGTGCCATCCAGGACCATTCAGAATCCAGTGTTGACAACTAAGAATAAATACCTAGAGCTACTTGTGAATGAATCAAATTGGCTTCTAGAAATCAGATGCCCAGATGATCCAGGACTAGTTTGCTGTCTCATCTGGAACCTACACTAAGAGATGCAGTCAGCATCTTACAGTAAATATTAATGGAAGCTAAAAATTTTACCTCCTTTCCTTTCCCTTTCCCCTTAAAACACCAGACAAATCGATAACAACTTCTATATATATATCTGTAAAAATGTATTTTCTGTTAATTTTTTTGGCCAATTTATTTTCTCCCACTTTGTCATTAAAATCTAATGTCTAACTGGCTCACCACATAGTGTGCTTTGATTGTATTTTGGCTTTGACTCTGCCATTTCTGAAATGTGGGGTAGGATGGAGGCAACTGACCTCTCCAATTGCTGTGTTGTATTCCTACCCAATTTCCTGGGCAGTTGATGCATCTCTGGGAAAAACACCAGAAAGCTTGCTGAAATGGAAAACTTGGAAGAATTGTTCATCTCTTAGGCTTTCATTTGGATGGGCCTGCCTTAACATTGTTTGAAATGCAGCGTGAGTAGCTCTTTGTTTACTCTTTACACCCCTTGTTGGCATGTCAACTCCTGTACTTCCCTTACTGTATTACCTTTCTTGAGATGCATTGTCCTGCTAACCCACAAACCTGTTTGGAAATAAACATGGAAGAATATCTGGCAGGCAGGCTTTTAGAAGACGACAAATCGGTAAGGCTTATTCATGGTTCATTGCCAGGAGCAGATATGCTTTAGAGATCACTTTTATTTTTGAAACGGCCTTTGTTCATTGTATTGTGATCCAATAACACTTTGTATGAAATTGTTTAGCAGCCATTTCTGTTGTGAAGGGGTAGAAGATCTCTGAAACTTGTCTTGAGATTGAACTCATTCCCTGTTCCACAAACCCATATGTATCCTTTCCTCTACCACCAATTTATTTCCACGATAGTATGATGTTTTGGGTTGTATATTTTGTTAAAAAGATTAAAGAATTTTTGAGTTGGCTTGGACAAGTTTAACTTTATTTTTAATGTGTTAATTACTTGGAATAAATGCATTAATCTCATGTTTCCTTCTGGATTTTTGTTTTGAAATCACACACATTTGAACTCCAAAGGAAAACTAGAACAGTGAATCCCTGCTGCCTTATTGTCTACCACACCCCCAACCATGCTTTCCTCACTTGTCAGAACTACTTCATGCCACAATGTTAGGACATATAGTCTGCCCCAGCACAGCCTGGATGGGTAGTGAGTAGGCAACAGTTGTCTGGTATTGGCATCTTCCTATTGTGAAGCTTTTTGTATACCTTTGTGTTGACTCTCCATAGGTGGTTCTGGGAACTGAGCTCCCCTAGGACAATCAGGTTCCTGCTCTTGGGAATTAGGGAGCTCAGTCCTCAGATTTTCTATCTCTGTCACAGTTTCCTCTTGATAGCCCTGTTGTCAGCAGTTTATAACGTGACTCAACAGGGCCTTCAGAGTCTTATTTACCCACCTGTTCCTGAAAGATAATACAAAATTATTGATCTGTATTTCCCGTCCCCCCATTTTTTTTTTCCTGTTTACTTATGTACAGAGCTATAAAATCCCTAGGTCAACTTTGAGAAGGATTTTTAATTTTTCTTAATGTCAATTTAGAAGTCATTCTGGCCTCTCTTAATCATGTTATGGAAATGGCACAGATTTGGGAGAGCTAGATCCTTGACTATGCCTCAGTCATTTACCTTGCTGTGATTTTAGACAAGTTAGTTTACCTTACTGTGTCACAGAGTTGTTTTGTGTTGTTTCCTTTGAGATAAGGATCGTTATCTTTATCCTAGCACCAATACGTACAGGATCAGGGTATCCTGCCCATGTCACCATTCTAGCCCTGGTTTTTAGGACAAAGCCTGAGTTCATGCAGTTTTCTTGCTTGGAAACCATAGAGTAACTCAAAAGGTGCCATTTAGAAGAGTTTAAACCCAAGTGAGCTTCAGAGAGATTTGTTTTCCGAGAGAACTACTCCCTCCCTGTTCTAGCAGGTTATCTATAGGAATTCAGGGAACATAATTTTTAATGCCAATTTGTGCTGATTTTCAGTCCTGTTCACTTAGTTCCACTTCCCTTTAGGGCAGGACCAGTGGTTTTAGGGAAAGAGTCAGGAGGAGATCCCAATCCTAACCTTACTCTCTCAGAGGGCATTGGAATCTTACTCTCTAGGTTAGGAGGGGGCCACTTCAAAGGAGTGAGAAGAGAAAAGAGGCAAAATTTATTGTAGGAAGGGCAGAACTAGTTCAGGTAGCTAGGGCTGGAGTACTTTGAGCCTAAGCTTTGGTAGTAACTCTTCTTGTATTCTCTGGATAACTTCAGGATTTACACCAAAGGCATCTACCAGTTTGCGGGTTTTTCAAAAGTAATGCTCACTTAAAGAGTTGTGGGAGTGGCATTCTTTATATCTTCCTTGAACCAGCAGAGGGAGAACTTTTAGGAATCTGTATTCTGGGCAGGAAGTGTTGCTGCCTCTTTCCTTTTGGTTAGTGGATCTAGCTTTGGAACCTATCCAGAGAAGACAGGTGAAAGGAAGGACAGAATTCTAACCCAGTAGCTGGAGATAGAGCATATTTTTTTGTTGTTGTTCTCTACCATCACAGTACTGAATAACCTTTCAACTTAGTAGACTTAGGCACATGGAAGAAATGGGCCCTGAATTTAAATGCAGCTTATGGTGTAATATAACTATGTTTTAAATTTTACAAATTTCAGGAACAACTTTTATCAGACATCCTCAATTGTGAGAGCAGATCAGTAATTACATTTAAATCTAGGCAAATACCTAATTTTACCTAAGGTGTACAAATAACCCCCTAAAAATTCCCCTTGGCCTTGCAAATGGGGGTGTTCTGCTTTACAAACTGTGTTATATTCACAGGGCACATAATACTGTCTACTAATATTGCTGAATAATATAGTTAAGTATTCTTACTTCACCCATGACACTTCATCTTTCAAAAAAGTCAGAAAGTTAATATTTTGGTAGCAGAGCATGCCGGCACATAGTCCATTTATCGGTCTGCCAGGTTCAGGGACGAAGGAAGAATGGGGTGGGGAGTTGGACATACAGGACACATACATCCAATAGGAACATGAAGTGTAATTTTAAAAGTTGGAGGAGGGTTCAGAGAGGATGTAGCCTGTAACAAATAAGTGAGGTAGTTATATATATATATGTGTGTGTGTGTGTGTGTGTGTGTGTGTGTGTGTGTATATGCTTTGTTAATATATTAATATATATCCCTAAACCTTGGTTATCACCTTAACAAAGCTTACATACCAAATCTAGGATAAGAACCTAAACAAAGTCTTTATTTATTAACAATTTATGTGAGAACATGGACAAATGGAAATAGTTTTGTGAGCCCATCTCTTCTTTAGAGTTTAAAATTGCAATAATGTTTATGTAATTTTTAAGTTATGTATACAATATTCATTGATAAGCCACGAAGTTGAATTTATAATGAAAATCTTCTAAAAATCACAACTCTTCTGATTTGCCCTCAACCCATATACACTTTCAGAAGAATACATATAAAACATGTATGTTTATGTTGTAGCACTTAACATGGTTATAATTTTACATTTATGTTTCTTTGATTAATATATGCTCCCCTTAAGTACATCATAAACTCCCCAAAGCAAGAAGTCTGCTTTTGCTTACTGTTTTTTAATCATTGTATTCACAGTGCACAGTTGTCTGGCATATAGCAGGTGCTCAATAAAAATTTATTGAAAGAATCAGTGTGGTAATAGTAGCTGTTTTTATTAACAAATTGTGAATACTTAGCAAATTATAAGTTGGTAAAAACTATAAATTGCCTATTGTATTTTCTGAGTGTTTAGCACTCTAGAAGCCAACTGTCCTCTTGGCTTCTGTCCTGGGTCTTTGTATACAAAGCACTTTATCAGTGAGGCATGTCAAGGTTGCCAGTGGTTCCCTCACTTCAACAGCATTCTGGAATAGTGGTGCCAGGCCATGATGGGAACACTGCTTCTGCAGCTCCTAGAAGAGAAACTGAGGATGAGAAGGAGTTAAATTTAAAAAAGGTTTTGGGGATCCAGTTTTCAGATGGCCCCCTTTTTCTCCCAGCCAGACTTCATAAACATGTTGAAGTCAGTCAAACCCCAAACCCCTCTGATTTGGTTGAAGAAGTAATTCAGCGCTTTATGATCTCCAGCATCCTCTTGTCATCTCATCAAAACTAAATCGTAACCAAAAAAGGTTGCCTTTGGGAGAGGGAAAAGGAATGCTATCACTTTTTATTTTGTATCTTCTATTTTGTTTCAACATTGTGACCATGAAAACGATTTTATGTAAAATATAAATGTTTTATAAACAAAATATGTACACATACACACATATATATGTATAAAATAATATGTAGTAAGGGTTATCCAGTGCTGTGGAATTATAGGCCGTTTTTTTTTTTTTTTTTTTTTTTTACCCCTCTGTATACTTTTCTGTATTAAAATTATTTTTTTTAAGTCGTGTGTCTCCTACTCAGTGCATCCCTGTTTTCCTTCACACCTCTTGTCTGTTTTCCATCGTTACAAATAGGTCCTGCTGCTTTTCCCTCAAGACTTCCTAAATTCTCCTATTCCCATCAATGCTGGGCAACATGCTTTCTTTGAGAATGTCTTACCATTATTTCCTCCTTCCTCTCTTCCTCTTCCCATTCTTTCCCCAACCTCTGTGGACCTGGTTGTTCGTATTCATTAATGTTGTACAAGCACTTGGACATTAAATGATATAACTCAAGATACCTGTTTTACAAAGTGATACAGGTACACAAAAGATAACAAAATATTTGTCACATGCAAAAGGACAGAAGATAACAAATCTAGATGTAATGATTTAAAGATTTATAGACTTTGGTTCCATTTGTGGAGGATCAGGCAAGAAAGGAATTTTGTAGAAAATAAGGGAAATGAGTATGTTTAAGGGAAGTGAATGAAGAGGGTGAAAACAGAGGCAGAGTTACATAACGGGGAGAACAAAAGGTAGAGAATGTGGAGAAAGATAGCAGAGATAAAATCAACCATATTAAGGTACTATTTTCTTTCATTTCTCTGATACTCTGCCCCTGCTAAGCTTCCACCCAGCCTTCCTGTAACCACCTTCCTAAGGATGACTATATTGATCACATTGTTACGACTCTCACCCTCTTATCTTCCTTTCTTTTCAGGGGCAATTCCAAAAGTCTTCAGATTTCCAAAATGAAGGACCGCAGCAGACATTTCTGCCCCCAGAAAGGCAGGGATAGAAACCACGGAGGCCACAGAAATGATGGGTGCCCTTGTGGCCAGTAGACAATCACCTGAAGGATATGACTTCCAGAAGGTGGGTATGGCTGCTGGGAGTGGGGATAAGATCTTGTAGAGAAGATCCTGTCATTCTAGCTTCCAGGAAATGGTGAGTTGGGTGAGTGAATATGTATATTGTTGTACTTGCAGAGGATGAACAAGATTAGAATGTACAAAAAGGGTATGTATTTTAGACTTGCCATTCCTCACCTCATTTAGCATTGAATAAATTATTCCTGAAGTCCCATCTCTCATTTTGTGCCATGATACTTACATTAAAGCTATAGAGTTCAGGTGTTCATATTCTTCCTGGGCCCTGGACTCCAATGTGCCCCTAAGTAGAACATCTCTTATCTTGGTTCTAGCCTCTTTTATTGGTCCATACAAAGACAAAGTAAAATTGGGTATGTCCTTAGAGGATTGGGGTATGAGTAAGCAAAGGAGACTCAATGAAGCGGGGACAATCACAAAGGATATGTTTGCTCCTTCAATGTCAGACCTCAGGGCAGCTGTCCATCAGTTTTTAACTCAGTCTTGTACTTGTCCCACACACACTGAAATCTCTGGTGCACAGTAGCAGGCAAGCATCATTTCAAAACATCAAGGAAACCCCTTACTCTCTGCTCATTTAAAATGCCAGTAGGGGACCAGGCATGGTGGCTCATGCCTGTAATCCCAGCACTTTGGGAGGCTGAGGCGGGTGGAACGCTTTGAGAGCAGGAGTTTGAGACCAGAGTTTGAGACCAGCCTGGCCAACATGGTAAAACCCCATCTCTGCTAAAAATACAAAAATTAGCCAGGTGTGGTGGCGCATACCTGTAATCCCAACTACTCAGGAGGCTGAGGCAAGAGAACTGCTTGAAACTGGGAGGCAGAGGTTGCAGTGAGCCAAGATCACGCCACTATACTCCAGCCTGGGCGACAGAGCAAGACTCCATCTTCAAAAAATAAAAAACAAAATCCCAATAGGGGCTGGGCATAGTAGCTCACACCTATAATCCCAGCACTTTGAGAGGCCGAGGTCAGCAGATCAGTTGAGCCCAGCAGTTCAAGACCAGCCAGGCAACATAGTGAGACCCTGTCTCTACAAAATATAAATTAGCCCGGCATGGTGGTCCATGCCTGTAGTCCCAGCTACTCAGGAGGCTGAGGTGGGAGGATCGTTTTGAACCCTGGAGGTTGAAGCTGCAGCGAACTGTGATTGCACCATTGTACTCCAGCCTGAACAACAGAACAAGACCCTGTCTCAAAAATAAATTTAAAAAAAATTAAAAATGGGCTAGGCGTGGTGGCTCATGCCTCTAATCCCAGCACTTTGGGAGGCCAAGGGGGGGGCCAGATCACCTGAGGTCAGGAGTTCGAGACCAGCCTGGCCAACATGGTGAAACCCTGTCTCTACTGAAAATACAAAAATTAGCTGGGTGTGGTGGCACATGCCTATAATCCCAGCTATTTGGGAGGCTGAGACAGAATTTCACTCTGTTGCCCAGTCTGGAGTGCAGTGGCACCATCTTGGCTCACTGCAACCTCTGCCTCCCAGGTTCAAACAATTCTCCTGCCTCAGCCTCCCGAGTAGCTAGGATTACAGATGTGTGCCACCATGCCTGGCTAATTTTTGTATTTTTAGTAGAGACAGGGTTTCACCATGTTGGCCAAGCTGGTCATGAACTTCTGACCTCAAGTGATCCGCCCACCTCAGCCTCCCAGAGTGCTCGGATTACAGGCGTGAGCCACCATGCCTGGCTGGTTTTGTTTTTAATTTGTAAATCCAGGCACTTTTAGAGTCCTGGAGGTCTAGTTTACTGCCCAAATAATCTTTGGTTTTAGTAACTTTCGGGACTATTCATGATATAAGCAAAGCCATCAGTGGAATAAGAAGTCAATAAAGGGCAAAAAGTACCTCAGGGCCTCATGCTGCTGATATATTAGTTAAGGATTACTTATTCCTGAGGCATGACCTGGTGGATGAAGCAATGGAAAGCAACCTGGTGCCAGGGCTGCCAACACGTTGTCACCACCACTTTCTCTCCTTTGTTCCAGCCCAAGATCTGTTTCTCATCAACTGTTACATTCCTCTGTTCAGAGACAAAGATGTTGGTCACAAGCTTTCATACAAACTATGACTCACAGCCCTACCTCCATCCCCTGCTTTGCTGCTTAGACCTCAGTTCTCCAATGGTGTCTCAGTTGCACTGATCTGGGAGATAGGTAAGGAAAAGGGAACGTTTTTTAGAATACTGTTTTTCCTTTTGGACTTCTTTTTTGTATTATTATTATTCAAAAAGCTTCATTTTTATTTAGCTTTCTGACTCTTTAACACTTTCATGATTTTCTGCTCTTTGATAAGGAAAGCACGCTTGATCTTGTCATGAACACATTTAACACACATGGAACCAGCATAGGCCCTGCTGACATGTCTTTCTGTTTTGCACAATCTCATAAGAACTTAAGGTCTCACAGTACAAACCCCTTGAAGTCAGCCTGGGCACACACCACATGCAGAATTTGGTGCTCTCCCAACCTTCTTGGTATAAAGGTAAACAATTATGTTACCAGGGCTTTGGGACAGCCTAGTTTTATTAGAGGCTGTATTTTAGGAAAGCCTACGATAGTATGTCAAATGTTGGACCATTCTAAGTGCCCCTACCCAAGCTCAAAGGACTGCTCCTGAGAGCCGTAGGCTTCCTCAACTTTTCGATGGTGGCCAATTGTAAAGGAAATATAGACAGGGGAAAGAGAACTCACATGTATTATGAATGAAGAAATATTTAAGATCTTTTTTATTGAATTACAGTTAATATTTGCATTTCACATAACATAAAATTCACCTTTATTTTTTTGAGACAGGGTCTTACTCTCTCGTCCAGGCCGAAGTTCAGTGCCACAATTATGGCACACAGCAGCCTCCACCTCCTGGGCTCAAGTGATCCTTCCACCTTAGCCTCCCAAAGTGATATGATTAGAGGTGTGAGCCACTGTGCCTGGCCAGATTCACCATTTTCAAGTGTATAGTTCTGTGATTTTTAATATCTTCAGTGTCGTACAACTGTCACCACTAATTCCAGAACATTTCCTTCATCCTCTAAAAAAACACATACCCATTAGCAGATACTCCCAGTTACCCCTACTCCTAAGCCACTGGCAATCACCAGTCTCCTTTCTGTCTCTACGGATTTGCCTGTTTTGAGCATTTAATATAAATGGAGTCATACAATAAATTTCTTTTGTGTCTGGCTTCTTTCACTTAGCATAATGTTGTCAAAGTTCATCCATGTTATACCATGTATCACTATTTTGTTGTATTTTATGGCTAATTATTCCACTGTATGGATGTGCCATGTTTTGTCTACCAATTGTTGGACATTTGGGCTATTTTCATATTTTGCCTATTATGAATAATCTATGAACATTCATATGCAAGTTTTTGTGTAAATATATGTTTTCAGTTCCCTAGGGTACATAACTAGGAATATATAGTCATATGGTAACCATTTAACTTTTTTCTTTTTCTTTTTTTTTTTTTGAGATAGAGTCTTGCTGTTGTTGCCCAACCTGGAGTGCAATGGCACGATCTCAGCTCACTGCAACCTCTGCTTCCTGGGTTCCAGCAATTCTGCCTCAGCTTCCCGAGTAGTTGAGATTTCAGGTGCCTGCCACCATGCCCAGCTAATTTTTGTATTTTTAGTAGTGACAGGGTTTCACCATGTTGGCCAGGCTGGTCTCAAACTCCTGACATCAGATGATCCACGTGCCTCGGCCTCCCAGAGTGCTGGGATTACAGGGTGAGCCACTTTGCCCGACCCCATTTAACTTTTTTCTAAGTAAACTTTTATATTAAAGTACAATGTTCATATTTTAAAAACAGGCTGGGCACAGTGGCTCATGCCTGTAATCCCAGCACTTTAGGAGGCCAAGGCGGGAGGATCACTTGTGTCCAGGAGTTCAAGACCAGCCTGGGCAAATAACAAGACCCTGTCTCTACAAAAACTAAAAAAATTAGCTAGGCATGGGAGCAGCTGCCTTTAGTCCCAGCTACTCAGGAGGCTGAGGTAGGAGGATCGCTTGAGGCCACAAGGTGGAGGCTACAGTGAGCCATGATTGCACCACTGCACTCTGGCCTGGGTGATAGTAAAACCCTATCTCAAAAACAAAAAACAAAACACATTACAAGTGTTAAGCTTAACAATTTCACAGAGTGAATAGACCTAGGTAACCAATACCCAGATCAAAAAATAAAATACGACCAACACCCCAGAAGCTCCTCTCATGTTATCTTCCTGTTACCACTTCCCCAAAATGTAACCAGTAATCTGACTGTTATAACAATTTCTGGTGCTTTTTTAAAAAGAGTCGAGGTGAAATTTTCATCACTCAAGATAAAACCCTATTTCCCTTAAGCAGTTAGTCCCCATTCCTACCTACCTGCAGCCCCTGGCAGTCACCAATCTGTTTTCTATCTCTATGGATTTACCTATTCTGGACATTTCATATAAATAAAATCATACAATGTGTGACCTTTTGTCTGTATTTTTGTGTTACTATTTTTTCACTTAGCATAATGTTTTTGAGATTCATCCATGTTGTATGTATCAGTGTTTTATTCCGTTTTATAGCTGAATAATACTCCATTATATGTATATATCACAATTTGTTTATCCATTCATTTGCTGATGAACATTTGAGTTGTTTCCACCTTTTGGCTATTTTGAATAATGCTGCTATGAACATTTCATGCGTAAGTATTTGAGTACCTGTTTTTTTATTCTTTCAGGTATTTACTAGAAGTAAAATTGCTGGGTCATACGGTTATTCTATATTTAATTTTTTGAGGAATTGCCAAACAGTTTTCCATAGCACCAGAATCATTTTACATCCTTACAGATTGTACAGTTTCTCCATAACACTTGTTATTCCCCTTTTTTAAATATAACCATCCTAGTATCTCATTGTGGTTTCAATTTACATTTTCCTTATGACAGCGATACTGAGCATCTCTTTTGTTGTTGTTTTTGAGACAGGGTCTTGCTCTGTTGCCCTGGCTGGCATGTAGTCATGGGAACACAGTTCACTGCAGCATCAACCTCCTGGGCTCCAGTGATCCTCCCACCTTAGCCTCCTGAGTAGCTGGGACTAAAGGCACACACCACCACACCCAGCTAATTTTTTATTTTTTGTAGAGACGGGGTCTTGCAATGTTGCCTAGGCTGGTCTTAAACTCCTGGGCTCAAGCGATCCTTCTGCTCGGCCTCCCAAAGTGCTGTGATTACAGGTGTGAGCCACTGCTCCCAGCAGTGAACATCTTTTCATGTACTTATTGGCCTTTTTTCCAATCTCACCCAGACTGGAGTGCAGTGGCACAGTCTCAGCTCACTGCAGCCTTCGCCTCCTGGGTTCAAGTGATTCTCCTGCCTCAGACTCTGTAGTAGCTGGGATTACAGGCGTGGGCCACCATGCCCAGCTAATATTTGTGTTTTTAGAAGAGATCGGGGTTTTGCCATGTTGGCCAGGCTGGTCTTGAACTCCTGACCTCAAGTGATCTGCCCTCTTTGGCCTCCCAAAGTGCTGGGATTATAGGCGTGAGCCACTGTGCCTGGCCTTATTGGCCATTTTTACATCTTCTTTGCAGAAATATTTATTCAAGTCCTTTACCTATTTTAAAATTGGAATGTTTGTCTTTCTGTTGTAGAATTGTAAGGATTCTTGATATATTCTACATACTAGGTCTTTATCAGATATATGACTTACAACTATTCTCTAGGTTGTCTTTTCAGTTTCATGATGTCCTTTGATTGCCAAATCCAAGGTCTTAAATACTTACCCTTTTGTTTTCTTCTAAGAGTTTTATAGTTTTAGCTCTTATGTTTAGGGTTTTGATCAATTTTGAGCTAATTTTTATATATGGTATGAGGGATCCAACTCCATTTGTTGCACATGAATATTTGGTTGTCCCAGCACCATTTATTGAAAAGACTGTTTATTCGCCTATTAATCATGGCACCCTTAGTGAAAATCAGTTGGCCATAGATGTATGGGTTTATTTCTGAACTCATCATTCTACTCTATTTTTTTATATGTGTTGCCTTATGCCAGTCCCACACTGTTTTGGTTACTGTAGCTTTGTAGTATGTTTTGAAATTGAGAAGAAGGAGTCTACCAATCTTGTTATTTTTGAAGATTATTTTGACTCTTTGGGCCCTGTTGCAATTTCATGTGAATTTGAGGATCAGCTTTTCCATTTCTGCAAAAAAGCCTTGGAATTGTGATAGGGAATGCATTGAATCTGTAGATTGCTTTGAATATTATCATCTTGATATCAAGTATTCTGATGCCTACACATGGGATACTTTTCCATTTATTTAGGTCATCTTTAATCACTTTCAGCAGTATTTTGTAGTTTTTTTTTTTTTTTTCGAGATGGAGTCTTGCTGTGTTGCCCAGGCTGGAGTGCAGTGGTGCGATCTTGGCTCACTGCAAGCTCCACCTCCCAGGTTCACGCCATTCTCCTGTCTCAGCCTCCTGAGTAGCTGGGACCACAGGTGCCCACCACCATGCCAGGCTAATTTTTTTATATTTTTGGTAGAGACGGGTTTTCACCATGTTAGCCAGGATGGTCTTGATCTCCTGACTTCGTGATCTGTCTGCCGTAGCCTCCCAAAGTACTGGGATTACAGGCATGAATCACCGTGCTAAGCCTATTTTGTAGTTTTTGTGTATGTCTTTCACCTCCATGGCTAAATCGAATACTAAGTATTTTATTATTTTATATGCTGTTGTAAATGTAATTGGTTTCTTAATTTCTTCTCAAAGTATTCATTGCAGGTATATAAAAACACAACTGATTTTCATGCATTGATCTTGTACCCTGAAACTTTGCTGAATTCATTTATTTGTTCTAGTAGATTTTGTGTGTGTATAGATTCTTTGGGAATTTTATTATTTATTTATTTATTTATTTATTTACTTATTTGAGACAGAGTCTTGCTCTGTCACCCAGAATGGAGTACAGTGGTGAGATCATGGCTCACTATACGCTCAGCCTAGGCTCAAGCAATCTTCCCACCTCAGTCCCCCAAGCAGCTGGGACCACAGATGCAGACCACCATACCTGGCTAATTTTAAAAATTTATAGAGAGCACTATACTGCTCAGGCTGGTCTCAGACTCCTGGGCTAGAGCAGTTCTCCTGCCTCAGCCTCCCCAAGTGCTGGGATTACAGGTGTGAGCCACCACACCCACCCTGGGATTTTTATATGCATAGAATCATGTCATCTTACAGTAGAGATAGTTTTACTTTTTTTTTTTTCTTGCCTAATTGCTCCAGCAAGAACTTCCAATACAATGTTAAATAGCAGTGGTGAAAGTAGCATCCTTGTCTTATTGCTGATCATAAGGGGAAAACTTTAGTCCAAGTATGAAGTTAGCTGTAGGTTTTTCATAGACGCCTTTTATCATGTTGAAGGAGTTCCCTTCTATTCCTAGTGTCTTGAGAATTTTTATTATGAAAGGGTGTTGGATTTTATCAAATATTTTTTCTGTGTCAATTGAGATGATATGTGGAGTTTTTTCTTTTATTTATTTATTTATTTACTTACTTACTTACTTACTTACTTATTTATTTATTTATTTTGAGACGGAGTCTCGCTCTGTCACCCGGGCTGGAATGCAGTGGCCAGATCTCAGCTCACTGCAAGCTCCGCCTCCCGGGTTTACGCCATTCTCCTGCCTCAGCCTCCCGAGTAGCTGGGACTACAGGCACCCGCCACCTCGCCTGGCTAGCTTTTTGTATTTTTTAGTAGAGACAGGGTTTCACCGTGTTAGCCAGGATGGTCTCGAACTCCTGACCTCGTGATCTGCCCGTCTCGGCCTCCCAAAGTGCTGGGATTACAGGCTTGAGCCACTGCGCCCGGCCTTTTTCTTTTATTAATGTGGTATATTACATTGATTGATTTTCTTTTCCTTTTTTTTTTTTTGAGAGATGGAGTCTTGCTCTGTTACCCAGGCTGGAGTGCAGTGGTGTAATCTCAGCTCACTGCAACCTCTGCCTCCCAGGTTCAAGCAATTCTCCTGCCTCAGCCTCCTGAATAGCTGGGATTACAGGTGCAGGCCACCACACCTGGCTTCTTTTTTATATTTTAGTAGAGACAGGGTTTCGCCATTTTGGCCAGGCTGGTCTCGAACTTCTGACCTCAGGTGATCTGCCTGTCTCGGCCTCCCAAAGTGCTGGGATTACAGGCATGAGTCACTGTGCCTGGCCTCTATTGTTTTTCTATTCTTTATTTCCTTTATCTCTGCTCTTGTTTCTGTTTCCTTCCTCCTGCTAGTTTCTCATTTAATTTACATTTATTTTTTCAGTTCCTCAAGGCATAGTATTTAGTTATTGATTGGAGGATTGGAGATCTTTTTTTTTTTTTTGAGACAGAGTCTTACTCTGTCACCCTGACTGGAGTGCAGAGGCACGATCTCAGCTCACTGCAACTTCCACCTCCTGGGTTCAAGTGATTCTGATGCCTCAACCTCCTGAGTAGCTGGGATTACAGGCATGTGCCACCATGCCTGGCTAATTTTTGTATTTTTAGTAGAGACGGGGTTTTACCATGTTGGTCAGGCTGGTCTCGAACTCCTGCCCTCAGGTGGATCTGCCCGCCTTGGCCTCCCAAAGTGCTGGGATTACAGGCATGAGCCACTGCACCTGGCCAGATTGGAAATCTTTTAATAAAGTAAGTGCTTACAGCTATAATTTCTCTCAGCACAGTTTTAACAGCATCCCATAAGTTTTGAAGTATGGTGGTTTTGTTTTTATTCATCTTAAAGTGTTTTATACTTTCCTTTATGAGTTCTTTGACTCACTGATTGTTTTAAGAATGTATTGTTTATCCAGGTGTAGTGGCTCATGCTTGTAATGGTTTACAGTGTAATCCCAGCATTTTGGGAGGCTGCAGTGGGCGAATTGCTTGAGGCCAGGAATTTGAGATCATTTCAGGCAACAAAGCAAAACTTCATCTCTGCCAAAAGATAAAAATGAAAAAGTTAGCTGGCTGTGGTGGCTTGAGCCTTGTAGTCCTAGCTACTCAGGAGGCTGAGGTGGGAGGATCGCTTGATCCCAGGAGTTCAGGGTGCAGTGAGCTATGATTATGCTACCGCACTCCAGCCTGGGTGACAGAGCAAGACCCTGTGTTGTTTAATTTCTATATGCTTGTGAACTTCTCAGTTTTCCTTGTTATTGATTTCTAGCTTCATTGCATTGTGGTTGGTGAAGATACTTGTATGATTTAGGTATTTTTCTAATGTATTGTTTTGTAGCCACACTTGCTTTATGGCCTAACACATGATCTGTCCTGGAGAATGTTTCATACACTTGAAAAAAGTACACATTCTGCTATTGTTGGGTAAAGTGTTTTATATGTCTGTTAGGTCTACTTGGTTTAGTGTTGTTTTAAAGTCTTCTGTTTTCTTATCAAATTTCTGTCTAGATGTTCTATTTACTATTGAAGTGTTGTACTGGAGTCTCCAACTATTATTGTAGAACTGTCTATGGTCAGCTCTCCATAACCATGGATTCCACATCCACAGATTCAACCAACCATGGATCAAAAATATTTGAAAAAGTTAAAATGAAAATAATAATACAACAATTAAAAATACAAATAAAAACAATTATAGTATACCAACTATTTACATAGCATCTACATTTTTTTTTTTTTTTTTTTTTTTTTTTGAGGCAGAGTCTCGCTCTGTCGCCCGGGCTGGAGTGCAGTGGCTGGATCTCAGCTCACTGCAAGCTCCGCCTCCCGGGTTCACGCCATTCTCCTACCTCAGCCTCCCGAGTAGCTGGGACTACAGGTGCCCGCCACCTCGCCTGGCTAGTTTTTGTATTTTTAGTAGAGACGAGGTTTCACCGTGTTAGCCAGGATGGTCTCGATCTCCTGACCTCGTGATCTGCCCGTCTTGGCCTCCCAAAGTGCTGGGATTACAGGCTTGAGCCGCGGCGCCCGGCCAGCATTTACATTTTATTAGGTATTATAAGTAATCTAGAGATTATTTTGAGTATATAGGAGGATGTGCGTAGGTTATATGCAAATAGTATACCACTTCATATAAGGGATTTGAGTACTTGCAGAGTTTGTTATCCAACAGGGGTCCTGGAACCAATCCCCTGCATGTACAGAAGGACAACCGTATTTCTCTCCCGTCAGTTTTGTCAGTGCTTGCTACATGTATGTTGGGCTTCTGTTGTCTGATGCATGTATGTTTATAGCTGCTATATTTCTTCTTGATCAGTTGACCTTTTATCAATATATAATGACTTTCTTTGTCTCTTGTAACAACTTTTTAAATTTTTTTTTTTTTTTTTTTTGAGAAGGAGGCTTGCTCTGTCGCCCAGGCTGGATCTCAGCTCACTGCAAGCTCCGCCTCCTGGGTTCACACCATTCTCCTGCCTCAGCCTCCTGAGTAGCTGGGACTACAGGCACCCGCCACCTCGCCTGGCTAGTTTTTTGTATTTTTTTTTTTTAGTAGAGACGGGGTTTCACCGTGTTAGCCAGGATGGTCTCAATCTCCTGACCTCGTGATCTGCCCATCTCGGCCTCCCAAAGTGCTGGGATTACAGGTTTTTTTTTTTTTTAGAAACAGGGTCTTGTTCTGTTGTTTGGGTAGGCATGAATGCAATGGCAAGATCATAGCTCACTGCAGCCTTGAGCTCCTGGGCTCAAGCAATCCTCCCACTTCAGCCTCCAAGTAACTGTGACTATAGGCTCATGCCATGGCACCCAGATAATTATTTTAAAATTATTTTGTAGAAATGGGGGTCTCACTGTGTTGCCCAGGCTGGTCTTGAATTCCTGGCCTCAAGTGATCCTTCTTCCTCAGCTTCCCAAAGTGCTGGGATTACAGGCATGAGCCACTACATTCAGCCTCTTTTAACAAATTTTTTTGACTTAAAGTCTATTTTATCTGGTGTCAATATAGCTATCTCAACTCTCTTTTGATTACTATTTCATTCTTTTACTTTCAACCTGTGTATCTTTGGATCTAAAATGAGTCACCTTCAGGTAAGAAAGGAACTGTAAACAAAATTTTAAGAAGAATAAAGTAAAATAAAATGAGTCCCTTATATACAGCATGTAGCTGGATCATGTTTTTTCTTATCCATTCTGCCAATTTCTCTTTTAACTGATGTTTTAGTCCATTCAGGTTACTCTGACAAAATAGCTTAGATTGGATAATTTAAAAACAACAGAAATTTACTGCTCACAATTCCAAAGGCTGGGAAGTCCAAGATCAAGGTGCTTACAAATTTGGTGTCTGGTGAGAACCTTCTTCCTCATAATGAAAGTCTTTTCACAGTAACCTCACATGACAGAAGGGGCAAACAGGTTCCCTGGCCTCTTTTATAAAGGCACTAATCACATTCATGAGGCCTCTGCCCTCATAGTCTAACCACTTTCTAAAGGCCCTATCTCTAAATGTTGTTACATTGGGGATTAAGTTTTAACATAATTATGAACTAGTTCATAATTATGAATTTTGTGGGGGTCACACAAAAACATTGAGATCATAGCATTTGGTGAATTTAATTGATTTACATTTAAAGTGATTACTGATGAGAAAGGACTTCTGCCATTTTATTTGTTTTCTATATATCATAACTTGCTTTTTCCTCAATTTTCCAGTAGTTTTTTTCCAGCCTTTATTTTCCAGCCCTTTTTTTCCCACCATGTTATCTTTTAAATCATGCATTAAGAAAATATGTATGTAAAACTACCTACAATATCGTAACTTTACACAAGATGATACAATTCTTGTTTTGTTTTGTTTTGAGACAGGGTCTTGTTCTGTTGCCCAGGCTGGAGTGCAGTGGCACGATCACAGCTCACTGCAGCCTCAATCTCCTGGACTCAAGCAATCCTCCTACCTCAGCCTCCTAAGTAGCTGGGACTACAGGTGTGTGCCACCACACCTGGCTAATTTTTGGTTTTTGTGGAGACAGGGTTTCACCATGTTGCCTAGGCTAGTCTTGAACTCCTGGGCTCAAGCAATCCACCTACCTTGGCTTTCCAAAATGCTGGGATTATAGGCATGAGCCACAGCACTGGCCAGATATAATTTTTTTTTTTTTTTTTGAGATGGAGTCTCGCTCTGTCGCCCAGGCTGGAACGCAATGGTGTGATCTTGGCTCACTGCAACTTCCACCTCCCAGGTCAAGTGATTCTCCTGCCTCAACCTCCCAAGTAGCTTGGATTACAGGCACCTGCCACCATGCCCAGTTATTATTATTATTATTATTATTATTTTTTTTTTTTTTTTTAGTAGAGACAGGGTTTCACCATGTTGGCTAAGCTGGTCTCAAACTCCTGACCTCAGGTGATCCACCCACTTTGGCCTCCCAAAGTGTTGAGATTACAGGTGCAAGCCACGACACCCAGCCTCGATATAATTCTTATATGCAAGAAGCATTTCTATTGTATAAAGATACGTATTTTGTTAATTAGGACCCTTGTGGTTGTGTCAGAAACCTAATACTTTCCATATTGTCTAGTGGTTAGGAAGAAGAAAAAAGAAACCTAATGCAAATAAACTTAAGAAAAATGATGGGAGCGGTGATTTATGGGTTGGTAACCAGGAAACTGAGAGCCACATCCAGAAGGTCAGAGATGTCATCTGGATTCTCTCTTCCCCAGTCCTTCTGCTCTGCTTGGCCTTATTTTCGGAAGTCTCTGTACTCAGAGGCAAGATAGCCCCTTCAGTTTCAAGCTGCCTGGTCCGTCTAGGCTTCTATCTAGAAATTGAGAGTATATCCTTTCTCATAATACCAGAGTCTCAGGGAAGATTATGATTAGTCTGATTTGAGCCACATTTCTATACCTGAACAATTACTATGGTCAGATGGGTGAAGTACTCGGACCAGGTCCAGGTCACAAGCTCACCATAAGAAGGCAGGGTCTGCTTTATTAAACCACATAGACAAATTTGAATTAACATGGAATAGGGAGAGACGAGGTTCTTCAAAGGAAATGCTTCAAAGTAGAAAATAAAAATATAAAGCTACAAAGGTTCAGTGCCTTCTTTGTAGACTTTCTCTTTGTGGCTTTTTATCAAAAGATTGGTGTTCGGGTTCTTGTCTCCACTAAGATGCTGCCTTCTTTTTGGTGGGGATGGGTAATAGGAGGGGAGAAATTACAAATAACGGCTTTATAGCTCTGCCTGTTCCAAAAGCCCAGGAGAAGAAGAGGAAAAGCCCAATCATTTTGGATTTGGGAAGAGGGTGGAATTTGACTCCTGATTCTGTGACCTTGAGCTTTATAGAGGAAAGACTCCTCTATAGAAAGGTAAGCATTTGCATTTGTCTAAATCACAAGATTAAACTGTTTTAGCCTCATTAACGTAGCATTAACATAGTCTCATGACCTGTAAGGACTATGTTTGTATATTATTTACAAATTACCCTCCAGACCTTAGTATGAAGATGAGGAAGTTACTAGGACTTTACAGCAACTCCATGGAGCATTGTCACCATCTAAACAGATTTATAAGCAAGCTGACTACCAAGTTTCACTTCATTCTTTTTCTCCTCAGTTTCCAGCATATGGATACATTTTTCATGCTGCAAATTATGTGTAGGTAGTTATTTTTATATACTTTCAGATGAAATACACATTTTTAAGTAATACTTGAAAAGCCAAATCCATCTTTGCATGGAAAACCATCGTTTAAAGCTGTTACTGATTTCTTCACAAACATAGGTTGAAGGCAGCCATGGCAAAGGGTTAGGGGGTCCTTTCCTGCAGTCTTGATTCTGAATTAATCTAGTTGATACCACTGAATCACAAAATGTAGCCTACTCAATATCCCTAAGCAGCTAACTACTATTAGCTTTATACAGAGTACTCTCAACAGTTTCATGTAATGGCAAGATGATGCTGGAAAATGAGGGGAAAAATAATTAAACAGACTCTTGCTAGAGCCATAAATGATGTTTATAACTATACAACAGCAATTCTCTGTGGGTGGGGGGATTGGTATGTTTTAAGAAACCAAATTCAGCCTTTTTTTTTTGTTTTGTGTGTGTTTCCTTTTTTAAAAAGTAATATAAACTACAGAAAGTAAAGCTTTCTAGTTGGAGCAAATATGCAGAAGATGCAACGAGAAAGCAAAAGGTTTATGGGTAATAAGGATTAAGAAACACAACTTTAAAGAAATAAGACTGATTTTTCATTAACTTACCAGAACTGAGTGATTTTCCTTTCAAAAGAGTTACCTAAGAACAAAGTTGTGGGTAATGCCTTAAAAGTCACAGGCATGGCCAGGCACAGTGGCTCACGCCTGTAATCCCAGCACTTTGGGAGGCCAAGGCGGGCAGATCACAAGATCAGGAGTTTGAGACCAGCCTAGCCAACAAGGTGAAACCCTATCTCTACTAAAGATTAAAAAAATTAGCCAGGCGTGGTGGCACATGCCTATAATCCCAGCTACTTGGGAGGTTGAGGCAGAAGAATTGATTGAACCTGGGAGGCAGAGGTTGCAGCAAGCCATGATCACACCATTGCACTCCAGCCTGGGTGACAGGGCGTGACTCTGTCTCAAAAAAAAAAGTCACAGGCATATGACCATGTACTTGAACAAGCCTACAAAGACATAAATGGGTGGAGTTTGTCATTGTAATGAAATTCACTGCAAAGCTCACCTGACACATAATAGCAGCCTTATTTATAAGGTTGCTTTATAGTTTACATAACACTTCTCCACATTCTCTTATTTGCCACATATTTAATGATAGACAGAATTGTGCCACATGCTAATTAAGCTTAATTAGTAAGTTCTTATGAATGACTATAATTGGTGGGACTTGTTTGTTACCAAAAGCAAATTCTCAGTTCTCTATTTACTTCATTAGTTACCTACTATTTGTAATCAGGATCAGTTTAAGTTATATTTTCTGTTTTATATCATACATGTTGATCCTCATGTATATTAAGAAACAAAACTCCTGGCTGGGCACAGTGACTCATATTTGTAATCCCAGCGCTTTGGGAGGCCAAGGCAGGAGGATCTTTTCAGGCCAGGAGTTCAAGACTAGCCTGGGCAACATAGTGGAACCCCATCTCTACAAAAAATAAAAAATTGGGTATGGTGGCACATGACTGTAGTCCTAGCTACTTAGGAGGCTGATGGGAGGATTGCTTGAGCCCAGGAGTTCCAGGTTACTGGTGAGCTGTGACCTGTACTCCAACCTGAGCGACAGAGCAAGATCCTGTCTCTTGAAGGAAAAAAGGAAACAAATTCCTGAGACCTTATTCCTAGGCAGCTGAACTTCCTTCACTCCAGGACACTCATTGTTACCAACTCTCAACCTCTACCAGTCCCCCCTTATTCCCACATCTCTCACTAGCACTCATCTATCACACTCAGGGGGACTTGTATATAACATATAACATTCATTCACCAGCAAATATTTGTTGAGCACTATGTGCCAGAGATTTGAGCAAGGCACTGGAAATATATGCAATGGTTGGCAAAGCAGCCTGGTTCCTGCTCTCATGGAGCTCACAGACTAAGGGGGCAGACAAAGCCCAGATTGGAGTGGAGGACGTAGGCAGGAAGTTACCATATTTATTTCACTTTCTAAACTACAACCTGTCCTTTATCAATAATAAAGATGATGGGCTGGGCGGTGGTTCATGTCTGTAATCCCAGCACTTTGAGAGGCCAAGGTGAGTGGATCACTTGAGGTCAGGAGTCCAAGACCAGCCTGGCCAACTTAGTGAAACCTCGTCTCTACTAAAACTACAAAAATTAGCTGGGCATGGTGGCATGCTCCAGTAATCCCAGCTACTAGGGAGGCTGAGGCAGGAGAATTACTTGAACCTGGGAGGCAGAGGTTGCAGTGAGCTGAGATCATGCCATGGCACTCCAGCCTGGGCAGCAGAGTGAGACTGTCTCAAAATAGTAATAATGATAATGAAGGATCTCGGTTTGTCTTTTATTTCTCATTTGGTTCAACACTCAGAGAAAACACAGCTATCATAGTTTGGGCCCCCTCTACCCTCCAGGAGAGGATGGTGGTATAGAAACAGTGCTTGGGGTCAATAACCTGGTATGGAGTAGTTGAGGGGGAGCTGAGGTTAGGCAGAAATTGATGAGGTGAAGATACTGGGCAAGTGAGCTCTCAGAAAAGATGGCTTTGCAAAGGCCCTGAGGCAGAATAGAACTTAACAGGCTCAAGAAGCTCATTTAATGTGGTTGGAGGGGTCGATGCAACAGGAGAAATGGCTAGAAGACTGGAAAAGTGGAGGGTCCTGTCAAAAGGTTTTAATGACATTTCCCTGCCCCTTGCATCTCAACCCATTATTTTTCTGGATAGGCCCTCTTATCTTCAGGTATGGAGGTGCTGTGCAGACAAGTGTAGTATCCTTTCAGGCTGAAACTCATGGGCAACTTAGCAAAAACCATGCTTGGGGGACATAGAGTGGAAAGAGTATGAGCTCAAGAGTCAGAATGCTTGGGTCTGTATAATGTTTTACAAATTTCTTTTTTTCTTTTTTTTTTTTTTTTTTTTTGAGACTGAGTCTTGCTCTGTCGTCCAGGCTGGACTACAGTGGTGCGATCTCAGTTCACTGCAACCTCTGCCTTTCAGGTTCAAGCAATTCTCGTGCCTCAGCCTCCTGAGTAGCTGGGATTACAGGCATGCACCACCATGCACAGCTAAGTTTTTTGCATTTTTAGTAGAGACAGGGTTTCGCCATGGTGGACAGTCTGGTCTCAAACTCCTAACCTCAGGTGATGCTCCCAGCTCGGCCTCCCAAATTGCTGGGATTATAGGCGTGAGCTACCACACCTGGCCAAATGTTTTACTAATTTCTTAACCTTACCAAGCCACTTTCTTTTTTATACAATTGTTAACATTTCTACCCTTCATCAGCTCTAGTAATGCCCTCTTTCTAACACAAGTTTCAAGCTCCTCTTTGGGAAAGGAATCACAGAATCATAATTGTTAAATCATGAAGAGACTTTAAAGTTCTATCTGCATATGATATTTGGATCCCTTCTGTAACACTGAGGATCAGTTGGTTTATTGTCCAGTATTACTCGTGTCCAGAAACAGGAAGCTCACCACTGTCTGAAGCAGCCACTCTGTGTTTGGGCTCTATTAAAAAGGGTTTTGGAGGGGACCTAATCCAAATCTGCTTTCCTGTATCCTCCCTCCAGGGGTCTTGGTAGTACACCTAATGCCTTTTCCATGTAACATAACAGCCTTCCAGGGACTAGTAGTCATTATCTCTATGGGACCACTTACTCACCTAGAATGGAAAAGCTTGTTTCTTCAGCTTTTCTAACAACACTAATCAAACGGTCAATTCATCAAGCAAATACAATCCTGAAACATTTATGTACCTAATAATAGAGCTTAAAAACATGAAGTAAAAAGTTAGTGGGAGATTTTAATAATAATAGCTATCATTTACTGATTATAACTACACTGTACTCAGTGTTAAAGATACACAGATAATTATCCATCAATTCTATCAAAGTCAAACAAGTAAACAAGTGTCATACAATGTTACAGATACTGTGACAGAGAGGTCTATGCAGGAAAAAGGCATGGTGGGCACTAAGGGAACAGTCATCTTTGTGAGAAAGAGGCCTGCCTCTAATGGGAGATGACACAAACTGCGCCTGAACAATTGAGTAATACCTCCTTTGAGGTGGACTTACCCATTTGTAGTAGTTATTAAAATATCATTTTAGAGACTTTAGTCACACCAACTATTCTTCAAAACATCCACTGTCAGTAACTCAAATGCATTCCCACAAGAAATGTTAATTTTCCCTGTTATTCTTTACATAGCCTCTGTTCTAGTCAATAATGACAACCAGGCCAGGAAGAAACGTGGACTACCATAATTTGCTGTACCTGCAAATGCATAGTGCCAGTGTTTGGAAGGGTGGAGCCTCAACTAGTCTTTCCTAAGCACTGAAATAGAAGAGATGAAGCATATTGTGAGATTAGGCCATACAATAAAGGCCCTACAAGATGTGAGGAGCAGTAAAGCATTTTCCCCACTGACTCATTGCAAGCTGTGTGAAAGCAACATGGGACTCACACACCAAGATTTGTTTCTTTGTGTTGGTCCCTATGCTAGATGCTGGGGTAAAGATGACCTGCCCAGGCAGGTGAGGCAAGCACACAAGGTAATCCAAGACAGAAATTGCTAGGGAACCTTGGAAAAGGATTATTTGATGTATCATGGAAGTTCTGAGAACCTGGAAAGATGAAATTAGCCTTCCTTGAGGAGGCAGCGTATCTAAGAATAAATACACCAATGCAGTCTTCCCAACCTCCTAAAGTGGGTCCTTCTCTCTGAGAGCCATAGGGAGTAAAAGGCAGTAAACCTGTAGCTTCTTCCTCCAAGAAGAAATTAATGACTTGAAGAGACACAAGTGGCAAACAGGTATATGAAAAGATCATCAACATAATTGATCATCACAGAAATGCACATCAAAACAGATAACATCTCACCCAAGTTTAAATGGCTTTTATCCAAAAGACAGGCAATAACAAATGCTGGCAAGGACGTGGAGAAAAAGGAATGCTCATACACTGTTGATGGGAATGTAAATTAGTACAACCACTATGGAGAAGAGTTTAGAGGTTCCTCAAAATCTAAAAATAGAGTGTAGCAATATACGATGTAGCAATCTCACTACTCGGTATATATTCAAAAGAAAAGAAATTAGTGGGCTGGGTGCTGTGGCTCAGGCCTGTAATCCCAGCACTTTGGGAGGCTGAGGTGGGCAGATCACCTGAGATCAGGAGTTCAAGACCAACCTGCCCAACATGGTGAAAACCCCATCTCTACTAAAAATACAAAAAAATTAATGGCGTGGTGGTGTGCTCCTGTAATTCCAGGTACTCGGGAGGCTGAAGCAGGAGGATTGCTTGAACCCAGGAGGTGGAGGTTGCAGTGAGCCAAGATTGTACCACTGCACTCCACCCAAGGTGACAGAATGAGACTCCATCTCAAAAAGAAAAGAAAAAAATTAGTGTATCCAAGAGATACCTGAGCCTGGACACCATGGTGAGACCTCGTCTCTACTAAAAATAAAAAATTAGCCAGGTGTGGTGGCATGTGCCTGTAGTCCCAGCTACTCGGGAGGCTGAGGTGGGAGGATTGCTTGAGCCCCAGAGGTCGAGGCTGTAGTCAGCCATGATTGTACCACTGCACTCAGCCTGGGCGACAGAGTGAGACCCTGTCTCAAAAAGAAAAAAAAAAAAACAAAAAAAAAAAACAAAAAAAAACTGCACTCTCATGTTTATTGCAGCACTATTCATAATAGACAAGATTTGTAAACCCAAGTGTCCATCAACAGATGAATGCATAAAGCAAATGTGGTATACATACACAATGCAACACTATTCAGCCATAAAAAAAAATGAGATCCTGTCATTTGCAATAATGTGGATGGAATTGGAGGTCATTATGTTAAGTGAAATAAGCCAGTCCCCATCCTTCAACCCACTGGTCTCATGCCCAAAGAAGAGTTGAAGGCATGGGAGCCAACATTTTATTGAAGAAGCAAGCCAGAGACAGAAACAAACTGCATGTTCTCACTTATTTGTGGGAGCTGAAAAAACAATTGAACTCATGGAGATAGAAAGTAGAATGATGGTTGCCAGAAGCTGTGAAGGGTAGTTGGTGGGGGTCGGGTTGGTTGATAGGTACAATAAAATAGAAAGAATGAATAAGATTTGATTCATTTGATAGCAAAACAGGATGACTACTCCATAATAATTTAATAGCGTATTTTTAAATAGTATGATTGGATTGTTTATAACAGAAAGGATAAATTCTTGAGGTGATAGATATCTCATTTACCCTGCTGTAATTATTACACATTGTATGTATGCCCGTATCAAAATATCCCATATAGGTCTGGTGCGATGGCTCATGCCTGTAATCCCAACACTTTGGGAGGCCAAGGTGGGAGGATCACCTGAGGTCAGGAGTTCAAGACCAGCTGGACCAACGTGTAGAAACCCCATCTCTACTAAAAATACAAAATTAGCTGGGCGTGGTGGTGCATGTGTAATAGTAGTAGTGTAATCCCAGCTATTTGGGAGTCTGAGGCAGGAGAATCGCTTGAACCCAGGAGGCAGAGGTTGCCATGAGTTGAGATCATGCCATTGCACTCCAGCCTGGGCAATGAGAGCAAAACTCCATCTAACAACAACAACAACAACAACAAATCCCATATAACCCATAAATACATACACCTACTATATAACCACAAAAACTAAAAATTATTATTTTTTGAGACTGAGTCTCACTCTGTTGCCCAGGCTGGAGTGCAATGGTCTGATCTCAGCTCACTGCAACTTCTGCCCAGGTTCAAGCAATTCTTGTGCCTCAGTCTCCCGAGTAGCTGGGACTACAGGTGTACACCACCATGCCTGGCTAATTTTTGTATTTTTAGTAGAGACAGGGTTTCACCATGTTGGCCAGGTTGGTCTCGAACCCCTGAGCTAATTTTTGTATTTTTAGTAGAGATGGAGGTTTCACCATGTTGGCCAGGCTGGTCTCGAACCCCTGACCTCAAGTGCTCCACCCGCCTCAGCCTCCCAAAGTGCTGGGATTACAGGCGTGAACCATGGCTTCTGGCCTTATTTCTTTTTAAA
>NC_045438.1:125507969-125608307 GCF_002776525.5 Piliocolobus tephrosceles
GGGATTACAGGCGTGAACCATGGCTTCTGGCCTTATTTCTTTTTAAAGTAATTTTTAGGCCAAGCATGGTGGCTCACACCTGTAATCCCAGCACTTTGGGAGGCTGAGGCACATGGATCACTTGAGGTCAGGAGGAGTTCGAGACCAGCCTGGCCAACATGGTGAAACCCTGTCTCTTCTAAAAATACAAAAATTAGCCAGGCGTGGTGGCACGCACCTGTAGTCCCAGTTAATCGGGAGGCTGAGGCAGGGGAATTACTTGAACCCAGGAGACAGAGGTTGCAGTGAGTCGAGAATGCACCACTGCACTCCAGCCTGAACATCAGAGCGAGACTCTGTCTCAAAAAAAAAAAAAGAAAAGAAAAGAAAAAACAAGAAATGACAAGCAGAAACATGACAGGAAAATTCAGTGGAAGCTAAAACTAAGGATCTTGAAATATTCCCTAAAACAAGAAACAAATAATGAGAAAGCGTAGAAAAGTTTGTTACAGTGTGGAAGGCTTCCACCCTTAGAACTTAAGGATGATAAAACAAGTGTTGTAAGTAAAAAGTATTGATGGAGACAATGCAGGAACAGGATTTACCTAAATACTTCATATGAATTGAATCATATGATATGTGGCCTCTTGTGTCTTGCTTTTCTTAATGTTTTTATGGTTTACCTGTGTTGTAACATGCATCAGTATTACATTCTTTTTTACGGCTAAGCAATATTCTATCATATGGATATACTACATTTTGTTTATCCGTTATCAGTTGATGAACTTTGGGGCTGTTTCTACCTTTTGACTGTTGTAAATAGTACTGCTATGAACATTCATGTACAAGTTTTTGTGTAGACATATGTTTTCATTTCTCTTGGGTATATACCTAGAAGTGGAATTGCTGGGTCATATGGTAACTCTATGTTTAACTTTTTGTGGAACTGCCAGACTATTTTCCAATTTGGACACATTTTATGTTGCCACTAACAATGTATGAGGGATCCTATTTTGCCACATTCTTGCCAACATTTGTCTTTTTAATTATAGCCATCCTAGTAGGTATAAAAAAGTATCTTATTGTGGTCCAGATTTGCATTTCCCTAATGACTACTGATGTTCAGCATCTCTTCATGTGCTTATTGGCCATTTGTATTTCTCTAGAAAAACATCTATTCAAATATTTTGCTCACTTTTAATTGGGTTGTCTTTTTGTTATTGCATTATAAGTAATTTATATAATCTAGTTACTAGATCCTTATCAGATCTGCAGATATTTTCTTTCATTCTGTGGATTTAAATTTCTTGAAATATTCTTTGAAGCACTATTGAACTACTTTTAACAAATATTTATCTGGGCATGGTGGCTCATTCATACCTGTAATCCCAGCACTTAGGGAGGCCCAGGCAGGTGGATCGCTTGAACCCAGAAATTCGAGACCAGCCTTGGCAACATGGCAAAACCCCATCTCTACAAAAAAAATACAAAAATTAGCCAGGTGTGGTGGCATGAGTCTGTAGTCCCAGCTACTCCAGAGCTAAAGTGAGAGGATCGCTTGAGCCGGCAAGTTGGAGGCTGCAGTGAGCTGTGATGCACCACTACATTCCAGCCTGGACAACAGACACCCTGCCTGAAATAAACACATTCATTAAAAAGACAAATATTTAAAAATTTTAAAGCAAACCAGATTAGCAATGTGTAGTTGGTGTTCATTATTATTTATTTATTTATTTATTTATTTATTTATTTATTTATTTATTTATTTTGAGATGGAGTCTCGCTCTTGTCCCCCCAGGCTGGAGTACAGTGGTGCGATCTTGCTCACTGCAACCTCCACACCTCCCGGTTCATGCGATTCTCCTGCCTCAGCCTCTCGAGTAGCCAAGATTACAGGCATGTGCTACCATGCCCGGCTAATTTTTGTATTTTTAGTAGAGACGCGGTTTTGCCATGTTGGCCAGGCTGGTCTTGGACTCCTGACCTCAGGTGATCCTCCCACCTCGGCCTCCCAAAGTGCTGGGATTACAGGTGTCAGCCACTGTGCCCAGCCGCCTTACAGCTTTAGGAGCAAACGACTGTATACAGACCATGTTTTGAGACTTCCAAACTGAGTCTTGAGTTCATTAAGGGATCCATCATAGTGATAGCTATAGCTGTTATAGCGTTTATATGCCAGGCGCTGTTTGGGCACGCTACATGTGTTAACCTGTTTAACTCTCATAACAATCCTATGAGGTACAGACTGTTATCATACTTACTGCACAGATGAGAAAATGGAGGCAGAGAGGGAGGGTAAGTAATTTGCCTGAAGCCAAAGAGTAGGATACCAGAGATGGGCTCCAGGTTTTGTTGCTTTCAACCACTTGCTATATTGCCAAGGTGGAATTAAAGCATTTCAAAGAATGCCTCCTCCCTCGCTTTGGCGAGAGTAGTGTTTTAACGGTTTAACTGTGAACATTTTTCCTGTCCTTACCGCTCCAGAAACTAGTAGTGCTCCCTGTCCAGGTGTCTTCGTTGCACATTTGCCTTCCCAGTCTGGAGTCCACTCGGCTTCAAGATCCTCTCTCCTCCCCGTGGGTCTGAGCAAGGCTTTACTGCTCTTTGAAGTAACAGCGAAATAGCCGTATGTCTCCCAGGTAGAGTGGTTCTAAATTTTTGGTAGCCAGTGTGCGCTGAGGAACAGCGGATTCAGCCCGGGGAGGCTCAAAGCTGAGCCGTGGGTGGAGCCAGCGGAGGGGGCGGAATGAGTAGCCGTGGCGTACCTACTGTGTGCCGCGTGCGCTGCCTGGAGCGGAACTATGAGCTGGACCTGTCCGCGTTGCCAGCAACCCGTTTTCTTCGGTGAGGCCCGGGCTGCAGAGGGGGCGAAGATGGGGCGAATGGGAGCCGCGTCCCTGAGGACGCGAGGGCTGGCCACACTATGGTCCCAGAAACCCTTTTTCACTTGTAGCGGCTGGTGGTCTGCGCACCACCCGCACCCACTCGGGTCTTCTCCCTTCCACCGAGAGCTCTGTGGGAGTATGAAACCGGAGCGGGATGGAGCTGGCCTCCTGGAGACACTCCTCTCCAGGGAGCAGGGCAGGCCAACCTAATTCCCTAGAGTGCTGAAGGGGGAAAGGAGGGGCCCCAAACTTGGACAGGCTCCTCGCAGCAGCTCGGTTCCACTTTGTCCTCCACAGCTGAGAAGGTGAGCTCCCTGGGCAAGAACTGGCACCGCTTCTGCCTGAAATGTGAGCGCTGTCACAGCGTCCTGTCTCCTGGCGGGCATGCAGAGGTAAGGCCTGGCCAGGGAGTACTGCCCTGTTTACATCACTGCCTCCCACCCGCCAGGTACCAACCCCCAACTTCAGCCCTGGAGGCCTGCCAAAGAGAACCTCAGTAGCCAACCCCAAGACTACCCACCTGGTGGACCCTACACCAGCCAGGATTTTGGGAACCTGGGTTGTAACTGTGGATCCCATGGCTTTGGGAGTCAGGATGGGTGGGAAGCAGCATCACCTTCTGAGCTGCTCTTGCTCTTCCTCCCTTGACCACAGTGGAAATACTGTCATGCCAGCCCATCCCCCACCCCTCCTAGGCCCACCAGACTTAGCCAGTGGACAGACACACCTGGTAGCCTGTCTGGAGGAAAGGCCTGTGGGGCATGGCTCCCGCTGGCCCTGAGTAACCCACTTCCCTCTGCTTGTGCCCAGCACAACGGGAGGCCATACTGCCACAAGCCATGCTATGGGGCTCTCTTTGGACCCAGGGGTAAGTACCAGCCTGAAAGGGGCCAGGGGTCAGCAGAACCCTCCTTGTGGCTGGGAGCTGAGGGCTCAAGCCTGACCTCCCTTATTCTCTCTTCAGGGGTGAACATTGGTGGTGTGGGCTCCTACTTGTACAACGCCCCCACTCCCAGCCCTGGCAGCACCACTCCTCTCAGCCCCAGCAGCTTCAGCCCTCCCAGGCCAAGGACTGGCCTCCTCCAAGGCAAGAAAAGTAAGTAAGGCTGCGCTCAGCTCCTCCCAGTCCTCCTCCTGACCCTTCCCCAAGCTCGAGCGGAGGGTGGGCCAGGTGACAGTCTCCTACCCAGCCCTCTGCTTCACATTCTCACAACTTCGTTCTTGGCAAAGTCATCTCTATCTACCCCCGGCTTTTTTTCTTTTCTTTCTTTCTTTCTTTCTTTCTTTCTTTCTTTCTTTCTTTCTTTCTTTCTTTCTTTCTTTCTTTCTTTCTTTCTTTCTCTTTCTTTCTTTCTTTCCTTCCTTCCTTCCTTCCTTCCTTCCTTCCTTCCTTCCTTCCTTCCTTCTTTCTTTCTTTCTTTCTTTCTTTCTTTCTTTCTTTCTTTCTTTCTTTCTTTTTCTTTCTTTCTTTCTTTCTTTCCCTCATGTCAGCTGCTGAGTTAAGATGTAAATTGTTGGGAGGCCAAGGCAGGCGGATCATGAGCTCAGGGGTTTGAGACCAGCCTGGCCAGCATGGTGAAATCCCGTCTCTACTAAAAATACAAAAATTAGCTGGGTGTGGTGGCTGGTGCCTGTAATCCCAGCTACTCAGGAGGCTGAGGCAGGAGAATCATTTGAACCCAGGAGGCGGAGGTTGCAGTGAGTCGAGGTCACGCCATTGCACTCCAGCCTAGGCAACAGAGCAAGACTCCATCTCAAAAAAAAAAAAAAAAAAAAAAAAGTTAATTGGGCAGACAGCATTATCCCCTCTCCTTGCATCCTCGCATTTTACAGGTGAGGAAAGTGAGATCCAGACAGGGCAAATGACCTTGTCCATTCACAAAGCTAGTCAGAGGCAAAGCTGGCCAGGAACTTAGGTCTATCCCAGGCCAGGGCCGTGGAAGGAATAACCTACAGGAGAGGAGTCATTGGGATAAGGCCAGCCTCTCACATTCTTCAACTTTTCTCCTCTGGTCCCTGTTCCTTCCCTCCATTCCCTGAAGTAGGCAGTGATGCTATGCTCCCTAACACCTGACACCCATGCCCTGGCCAGCTCCTGTATCAGCTCAAGTTTCCTGAGGATTGAGTTGCTAGCAGGGTTGGGATGGTGTGTACCTGAGCCCCTGGGAGGATGACAAGGAAGCAGGTAGTCCCTAATACACATAGGGATGGGGCAGGAGGTGGAGTCAAAGGGGGCTCAGTTCCGGGCCTATAGAAGACAGATTTTTGGGTGCCTGGGTTGGGCACTCTGGAATGAGCATGGCTTTTGGAAGAGGACAGTGCCATATGCAGGCAGGTGCTGGTGGGCATCTCCACCTCAGACCTACCCAGGGCCTCTTCCCTTAAAGGCCCTCCCCATATGAAGACATTCACTGGAGAGACCTCGCTGTGCCCTGGTTGTGGGGAGCCCGTCTATTTTGGTAAGTGACAGTGGAAAGCTTGGGGAGGGGGATAAAGGGTGGGCAGCAAGGGGCAGGGAGGTGATCCAAGGCAGGTGGGTCTCCCTACTCTACCCCTACCTAGAATGGAAGCACTACCACTTCTCTCCACCACCAGCTGAGAAGGTGATGTCATTAGGCAGAAATTGGCACCGACCCTGTCTGAGGTGCCAGCGTTGCCGCAAGACCCTGACTGCTGGGAGTCATGCTGAGGTGAGCAGGGCAGGAATGAGTGGTTGTGTTGGGAGGAGGCTGGAAATGGGAAGAGAACCAGGCTGAGACTGCTCTCTTTCTCTCTGTGTCTCAGCATGACGGAGTCCCCTACTGCCACGTCCCCTGCTACGGCTACCTGTTTGGCCCCAAAGGTGGGCAGCCCCATCCCAGACACTGGGCCTAAACTATGGCATGTACATGGTCTGTGGGGATGTGTGGACAACTTCCCCCGTGGTTAAGCATACCCTGCCCCCCACCCCAGTTCCCTCCAGCCCTGAACCCTGCACTACAGACCTAAGGCCTTTGGTGATAGGGCTCTCTCTCTCAGGTGTGAACATTGGCGATGTGGGCTGCTACATCTATGACCCAGTGAAGATAAAATTCCAATGAGACGCTCACAGAAAAGGTCACCCTAACTCAGGCCTCCCATCATGCCCCTCATGATCCAATGGGAGCTACAAAAATCTCCAGTCCCATGGGGGTTGGGGATGGTGGGATTGTGGGGACCTGGGCCTAGGTTCCATGGTAGGCCAGAGAGTCTAGACTTTCTCTGCCAATTTTTCCCTTTCCCATTTCTATCTGGTTAGTGAACAGCACATTTTGAAGGGTATCCTCCTCCTGGCCATCACAACCCCTTTCCCCAGCACATTCTAGAGCTTCAAGGTACTCATAAAACTTGTGTTTATTGAATTTCTGCCTCTCTGGCTTCTCCAATAAAATGTTGGCTCCCATGCCTTCAACTCTTCTTTGGGCATGAGACCAGTGGGTTGGAGGATGGGGAGTGTGGGGCTTGGGATGACATGCATTGCCCAGCAGGGTGCCTCGGAGGTAGCAGGGCCAGCCATGAGAACAAAAAGCTATGTTCTTTTTGTCCCTTGGGCCTGGCATTGGCAGTCCTAGCACCACACAGTAGACAGCATGCCCACTAGCCCCATTGGTACCAGAAGTCTCATATGCTAGTCCTTTCTTTAGCACCATCTCTAGAAGAAGCAGAAGCACCTTATTCAGTAACTCATTTGAGCATGGCAACAGATCCTATGGTAAAACCTGCCAAGAGGCTTCATTATCCATTTGGGAGATGAACAGACTGAGGCCCAGAGAGGGAAAGCCACATGCCCAAGGTCACACAGCAAGTTAATGGTGAAGGTGTTATCAGAGCCTAGGGCAGACTTGGTGGCTTCCTATCCAGGGCTCTTCCCACAGCTCTTCACCACTACCCCAACCCAAGGGGCACCTTTATTTACAGAATCCTCCCCAGCCATGAGAGGGGTGTCCAGCAGCCACTGCATTCTGGGAAGTCAACTGTTCCTAGAAACCAAATAATCAAGGTTGGAGGAGCACAGGGTGGGGGTACTGGCGGCAACTCCAGCCCTAGGCAGAGGGTTCGATACTCCCAGCCTGAGTTGCAGGGCCTGCCCTTCTGCTCTCCCAGCCCCTGCTGCAGAGCTTCTGTGGAGGGCCTGCCTCCGCTCCCACTTAGTTCTGGACCTGCTTCATGGGCATCTCTTCCTCCTGAAGACTGGTTGGGACACTAGGGAGGAAGGAGTCGTGAGCAATGGTGGGATTTAATCCCCGAGCCTACCACCCCAGCCTGCCCCATCAGGGCTGTCCCAGGGCTCTCCCTAGTTTCTGTTATACAAATCCCTGTACAAGTGACTCACACACATGCTTGTACACACCCCTGATGTGTAGGCATACTTGAGTGTGCACACATACACGTCTTCCTGAACAGCCTAATGTATTTGTGTTCATACACACATATGGACTCATGTACACATTTATGCTTGCAGTTTACATACCCCCCATCATGCACCCTGAAACACTCACCTGTGCACACTCACATACATGCACCAAGTACATATATGCAGATATATTTTCCTGTCTGAATCCTAAAGTGTTAGGTATCTGAGCACCTGCATCCATAAGAATGTGCTCACACGTACACAGACACAGTCCTGTGCACACACCTCTTTCTCTCCACGTCCTGGATGGTTTCTGGCAGCTGTGCCTGCCTCGTCTCTGGCAGCAGGAGGGCGGTGCCGGCAGCCAGCAGGGCGATCCCCCCATAAGCAAGCTTGGGCAGTGACAGCCACACTCCATCCAGCAAGGCCGCCAGTGGGGCCAAAGAGCCCCCCAGCCGGCCCACCAGTGCAGTCAGCCCCATGCCTGTCTGTCTGTTCAGAGAAAGAGGATGAGGGAGGCAGACAGTGTTCACACCTACCTGGGGTCATGCCCCACAGGGCTTCTCTCCAGGGTTGGCAGGCCCTGATACTGCCTTCTCCCCATATAGCTCAGAAAACTAGGACTTCTTTCAGTTGGTTTTCCCACCCACCTTCAGGCCAGGAAACCCCAAGTCAGCACCCACCAGAGGACAGGGCCCCGTTCTGACAGAGTACCAACCAGGTACCACTGAAAGAGAAGACAAGCCACCAGACTGGGATAAGGAAAGAGTGATATGGAAGGTCAGTACTTTGTACAGGCCCTGCCATGACCAGATGCCTAGAAGTTTCCTTTTCCTACCTCCCAATAGCTAGCTGAAAGACCCTCCGGGCCTTCCAAGGGGTTGCCCTTGGGACAGTCCTCAAGGGCATCTCTGCCTTCCAGGGGTGAATGGGATGGGGGTGGGCAGATGGGGCTTATTGGGGCTGTTTTCTTTTTATTATTATTCTTTATTTTTATTTTTTTTAATTTATGTGTTTATTTGAGACAGCGTTTCTCACCCAGGCTAGAGTGCAATGGCATGATCTCGGCTCACTGCAACCTCCGTCTCCCAGGTTCAAGCGATTCTCCTGCCTCAGCCTCCCAAATAGCTAGGATTACAGGCATGTGCCACCGCACCCAGCTAATTTTGTATTTTTAGCAGGGATGGGGTTTCACCATGTTGGTCAGGCTGGTCTCGAACTCCTGACCTTCAGTGATCCGCCTGCCTTGGCCTTCCAAAATGCTGGGATTACAGGCGTGAGCCACAGCACCCAGCCTTGGGGCTGTTTTCTTAAGGAGGCCCAGAGAGGATGACTGACGTGGCTTAGGGTCACATAGTATAGAAGATAAGATGCCCTGCCTTCTCCAAGACTAGGGCAAACACAGAGGGCCCTGATTAGTTCTGTATTCTGGGTGTAGCGTAAAGAATGAGTGAGAGGCTGGTTGCAGTGGCTCATGCCTTTAATAGTGCCTGTAATACCAGCACTTTTGGAGGCTGAGGCGGGAGGATCGCTTGAGGCCAGGAGTTTGAGACCAGTCTGGGTAATATAACAAGACCCCATTTCTACCAAAAAAAAAAAAAAAGGGACTGAGAGAGACCAGGCTGTGGCGTGTGTATGTAGAAGTATTGGTTAAGACATGTGACTAACAAGCCCCATACCCCAGGTTGGTTACAGGTTTCCTTACCTGAGCACCGTAGGGTACAACTCCGAAGTGAACAGGTAGGCAGTGGTGAAGGCAGCTTCAGAAAAGCCTTTCCCCATCACTGCCAGGACGGTGCTCCAGGACTTCATGTCTGGAGGGAAGCGGGTTCAGATCGTGAGAGGGCCTTGGAGGAGAGCCAGGGGTGTTCTGGATAGGGTGCAGAGTCTCCAGAGTGGGCCGAACTTAAGTGGCAGAGAGTCTGAGCTCACTGGGTAAGAGTGGGGAGCTGGGGGGAGGAGTGGATTCTTGGCCAGGAAGTAGGTCTCCGGGGAGTGGGCAGGGTTCCTGGCCCTTCTGGGGTGGGCAGAACCTATGGGACTGGGCTCACCGGAGGACACTAGCAGTCTAGTGCCAAGCGCCAGAGCCGTGCCCAGCAGTGTCCCGGCTTGCGTGAGGCGGCGTCCTGCGTGGCGCACCGACAGGTAGACCAGCAACTTGAAGGGCAGTTCCACGGCCCCAAACAACAGCTGCGTCTGGTACACATTCAGCCCCAGGCCTGACACATCCAGACTCAGGCCGTAATAAGAGAAGTTCACTCCGAACCTGAAAGGAGTCGCTCAATCTCCTTCCATCTCCGTGACCCCCCTCCCCCTACCAGGACCTTCCCTGATATCCATAATGCCCTCCGAGTGTGCAGCAGGCGCCAGTGGTCAAAGCACCTTTACCCTAATTTTCACAGCAACCCTGACATGGAACTGACAACAGTCTGTTTTACAGAAGGGACACTGGGGCTCTGAGTGGCTAAGTGATCCATCCCTTTCCAAGTAAGGAAGTGGGAGTCTGAACTTGAGCCCATGTGCCTCTGCTGCCTGCTTCATTTTCTGACTTCCCCAGGCAGATCGCCCACTGAGGCTTATCCTCCTGCCGTCCACGGCAACACTCTACTTGTCCCTCAGAGCCTTTCTCACACTCAGCACCTGCCTGGAGTTTGCTCCTCCCTCCCACCACACCCACACCAGCCTCCTCACCACACCACCACGCAGCACAGTGAGATGTGTCGGAGCCGTGGCGTGCGGAACAGGTCTAGGTATGAAGGTCTTCGGACCGCCCGTTCCTCGGCAGCCACTTTGCTCACAGCCTGGTAGGGAAGGAGGTGAGGTTGTAATATCAGAGTTGGCTATGTGATCTCAATGGGATACAGTACTCTCCCCCCACCCCTCTCTATTCCTCCCATATGCAGTGGTAGGGGTGGAGATGCACATGGCAGCTGAGAAGAGTAGGTCTCAAATGATGGATGTGGCCCACCGGAGCCAGGTAGGACATCCTAAAGAGTTCGGAACTCTCCATGGGGGCCCAGGGGCTTTTCCTGCCATATATGGTGGGCTGTGGGAGGGGAGCCCACCCTCCACACACACATACATGCATGCTCACAAACACATTCACCCTCACCTCCTGGCTGAGGCTGTCCTCACACACTGGCCGCCCATTGAGCCTGGCACAGTGGAGCAGGTACCTGTGGGCCTCTTTCACACGGCCCTGAGTCAGAAGCCAGCGTGCAGACTCAGGCACCCACCTAGGAATAGGCAGGAGGCCCTTCAGCCAGAAAGTCATGACCCTAAGCCACATGTTCCTGGACATACTACAGGCTCTCAACTTCCAGGGTCTTGCTCATGTAGTCTTCTCAGCCTGGAACATCAGCCCCTCCCCAAGCCCTCCACACTTGACGAGCTTTTATTCATCTTTCAATGCTCAATTTAAAAGCCACCTCTGGGCTGGGTGCAATAGCCCATGCTTGTAATCCCAACACTTTTGGAGGTCAAGGCAGGAGGGTGGGTTTGAGCCCAGGAGTTCAAGATCAGCCTGGGCATCATGGCAAGACTCTGTCTCTACAAAATATCAAAAAATAAATATTAGCCGGATGTGGTGGCACACGCCTGTAGTCCCAGCTACTCAGGCTAATGCAGGAGAATCACTTGAGCCTGGGAGGTTGCAACTTCAGTGAGCTGTGATTGTGCCACTGTACTCCAGCGACAGACACAGCAAGACCTTATCTCAAAAAATAATAATAATAAAGACAATAAAACACCTCTTCCCACACTTCCTTGCTCAGGCCCAGGTCCTCTATAGCCTGGGAGTCCCTTACTCGACTGAATTAGCCTTACCCTCAAAACCAGCTCCCAGCACCAGCCACTCACTTCTCCCATGGGTGGAAGGAGGGAATAGGATGAAGGAGGGATAGACATGTAGACATATCCAGAAGGGGTACCCAAGGTCAAGTCATCTTTGGGAGGCAATGTAGTGCCCACCCTGCCTGTCCGCCCACTCTCCTGCCTGAGATCCCCACCCCCATGCTGGCCCTGCCCCTATCCCCAACTCTGTAAGATGCCAGCCTCAATTTATGTTTGGCTCTGTCTTTGTCTCTCTGTATCTATCTTGTTCTCTGTTTCTCACTGTTCCTTGCCATCTTCTTTCTGTTGATGTCTGTCTCTCTGTCTCTTTTTCTCTGTCTCTTTCTGTCTCTTGGTCACTTACTCTGTTTCTCTTTCACTTCATCTCTCAATCTCTCTATCTTCAAATCTCAAGCTCTGATTAATCTCATCTTTGACTTCCTGTATCTCCCGTTCCTCAGCTGCCTGCAGTCCTCACCAGAGGCTGAGGATGCCTGGGGCACAAGGCAGGGTGACAGCTAGCAGAAGCCATCGCCAGTCCCGTATCAGGTACCCAACCAGTGCCAGCAGCATCACGCCCCCTGTCCAGAAGGTGCTGCTCAGGACTCCGGCCACGGTGCGGTGCTCCACATCCAGCCACTCCAGCTCTGGCCCGGGGCAGGAGACAGGAAGTTGGTTAGTGAGGACCAGATGGGCTCAGTCTCACTCTGACAACTGCCTTCTTCCAGCCCTCTAGGTCCTGCCTGTTTCTTGCCTGCCTCACCCAGTGGCATCACGATGATGGTAAAACCAGCCAGGGCTGAGCCAGTGAGGGTGCGGGTGATGGCGAACATTACATAGCTGACGGAGGCTGCAGATGCCAGGCCCAGCACCAGGGTACTCACGTAGGCCACCAGCAGCAGACGCCTCCGCCCAAACCTGCAAAGGGGTCATGCAGGATCAGTTCCCTGTGGAAGGAGGTTCTAAGACATAGTAGACTAGGCTCATACCCCAGCTAGTGGGGGACAGTTCCCCCAGCTAGTTTCTTATTGGCCCAGTGCCTCACCCCACCTGTCAGACAGATATCCAAAGGCCACAGCCCCCACCAGCACACCGGCGAAGAAGAAAGTGGATGCAGCTCTGTTCAGGCCTTTCTGCTCACACACCAGATCCCACTGCAAGGACAGGCAGAAAGGGACCTGCTGTGAACATCAGCCCTCTCCAGCAGGCGCCAGCTCCTCCTCTCCAGACCCTGGAGCCTTCTGAGGCAAGCTCTGCCATTCTGGTACCTCCGTGCCAGATAATAAACCTCCCAGCGATTCATGCCAGCTTGGGGAGTAGGAAAGTTTGTCCCTCCCCAGTCCTGCAGCCTCAGCTTCTTCCCAAGGAAGGCCTTGACCTGCTGCCTCCCAGGGAGACTCTGCCTCCACCGACATTCCACCTCCAGATGGATTATGTAAATACCGACCTGGGACTGGAAAAGAGGAAGGGAGAAAAGAAGGCCTCTATTGTTTCTCCACCTCTTGCTGCAGAAATCGCCTTCTCAGCTCTTTGTCCCAACTCTGTGAAGCCACTTTAGCCTTTCCCTGCCTTAATCACCTCCCAATTAATGATGATGATAACAGTTCTTGTGTAGGAGCCTGTTACTACAAGCCATGAACTAAAAGTGCCTTATAGTCATAGCTCCCATCTACAGATTGGTAAGCTGAGACTTTACGAGGTAAAGTAATACATCTAATGCCTATACAGTAACCACCCAAGGCAATGGCAGGCCTATCCCTCTCACATGTCTCTCAGATTCTGGGCTTAAGTACCTCAGTTGCAATGGTAGAGGAGAACTCTGAGTGGTCGTACTCCCAGCCCTGAGAGCAGGGCACTGTGGCAGGTTCATCCTCCAGCTCCCCACGGCTCTGCCTTTCTTCCCCCAACGTGGTGTTGGGGAGAGCCTGGGGGTAGGCAAAGCGGAGGCAGGAGCTAAGCGTGCCATCGGGCTCCCGGGGAATGTAGGCCTCCGACCACACATCCTGATGGCTGAAGTTGGCAGGGGCACCCGGCAGGGCACATCGGTGGGCAGGCACGGCAGCCAGGAAGATGGGCAGGAGGAAATGCAGTGGTAGCAGCACTCGGGGCAGGGCCAGCAGTGCCACATTCCGCAGTTGGAAGGGCCCAAAGCCGCCCACCTGCTCCAGCAGCTCCTCAAAACCCATGCTGCTCACCCACCAACCGTTTCAGGTGCAGCCTCCTTCTAGTATCCGGCCAGCTCAAACTGCCCACCGCATAGACCCTTGGACCCTGGAGGCGGGAGTGGATGGACTGAGTGGAGAGCCTGCAGCCAGAATCCAGCCCTCAGGGGCCGGCCCAGGACTGGGCCCTCCCCAGCCACCAGATCTCCAGGGACCCCTGTCTTGCCTGGTGCCTGGGGGAAGGGGAAGCCATCCATTCAGAGGTCACTGGCTCATGGCTCTGGGGCTTACCCATTAGTGTTCAAGGACCAAGGCTACCATGATGAGGTAACTGAGTGACGGCATAGGAGGTGAGCCCCTACCCCCTTGGTCAGCAGAGCTCCCAAGATCCCTAAGAAGAGGAGGCCCCTGGGGCCTGGGGCTAGCTCTCCCAGGGTGCCCTTTGTCCTATGAGACCTTAGATCAGCCTTGCCTATTTGCAGCTACAGCCATGGCCTGGCCGACAGCCCAGGATTCAGAGCTGAAAGCTGGATCCTAACCAGGTTTCTTTCTGCTGAGCCATGAGGCCTCCTCGCATCCCTCTACCCCGCTGGGAGCTGATGCCCTGGCCTGAGACACACCTGTGATCACACTGGGCAACTTGACCCCTCTGAGGGTCCCATGCTCGTCCCATTCCCACTTCACTCAGGGACTCTCCCCATACATATGGTTCCAACTGCCTGTCCCATTCCCCTATTTCCAGCAGCTTCCTAAATTACCTTTTGGAGGGATAGGGAATGGCAGGGGGTGCATTGCCAAGGTCTTGCCACAGGTATCTGCAATGCCTAAGATTACCTTTTGGAGGGGTAGGGAATGGGGGAGGGGGCGTTACCAAGGTCTTGTCATAGGCACATGCAATACCTAAGACTCAATGTTCAATCTGACCCTCCCATTCAATTCTCAATCATGGTCCCTGCAGAAAAAGTACAGCAGAGACCAGCAATGTCTGGTTTATTCTCATCTGATTCTCCAAACACTTGGCTGGCAGACCCACTAGTTTAATCCAGCTCCTACTTTGAACAGGTCAGAAAACTAAAGACAGGGTGGGGACCTGCTGGGGTCACACAATGACTCAGCAGCAGAGCTGAAGAAAAGACCAGGTCCCCTGACTCCAGACCAGGAATCTCACTTTTGACACAAGCTGCTGAGCTGGTGATGTCCCAGTCTGCTCCAGGCTGGGCTTCCTGAGAAAGCTCTGGGAAAGGAGCTAAATCGATGGCATGGTGTGTGTTAATGGGGGTGCTGACAGCCATGGAGTGAAGCAAGAGGCAGCTAATGGTGGTGGCAGTGACGGGGTGACAATAAGAAGAGACGTTTGAGTCTCTAGTGCATCCTTGCCATTCTGAAGGGTACATAGATGCCTCAGACACAGTCCTTACCCTTAGGGAGCTTACAGGAGGGTTAAAATAAGCTAACCCTCCCTGTCTCCAGTCTCACCCCTTTGAACCCATTCTTCACACACTGGCCACAGTGAACATTTAAACACAGATCTAAGAGGGTCATATCCCTGTTTAAAACCCTTCATCAGATTCTACTGCCTGAAGGGGAAAGTCCAGCTCCTTCGCTTGGCCCTTATGACTTCCCTAGGACCAGATTCTCTCCCCCAGTCCACCCCTGACCCCTCTCCAACATGCCCCCTTCCCTCTAGTTCTCTGCACACACCAGCTCATTGGCATGTCACACCTTAGTGTGGTCCCTTGGACAATGTGGCCTCCTCCTCATTCACCAAGTGAATGCCCAGGCCTCCCTGAAGACCAGCTCAAGGGGAGATACCTCCACCCCTCTCATCCTCACTCACATGTGACCTCACACTGTTGGTTCTTCCCTCATTTAGTACTATGTAATCATATTATTAATATAAAATGTATACAGTACTGTAACACTTTGCAGCTCCTGAGAGGTAAGTTTTGTGGTCACCCCATCTCCATGTCCCATCCAGTGGCTCCACAGGGTAATATTCTGAAGTTTTTCCACAGCCAGAGAGGACAGCTAACGAGGCCAACCTCAGCCATTGGCTGTGACCCCTTAGTTTTCACAATGGGAATTTCTTTCCTGCTTTAATATCAGAAATAGCTGATAATCATACAGTGGTTACCTCTCCCTCTTGACATTGGCTCCTAGGAAACTCAAATCTAAATCTGCAGCTCCGGCCAGACACAGTGGCTCATGCCTGTAATCCCAGCACTTTGGGAGGCCAAGGCGGGTGGGTCACCTGAGGTCAGGAGTTTGATACGAGCCTGGCCAACATGGCAAAACCCCGTCTCTACCAAAAATGCAAAAAATTAGCTGGACATGGGAGCAAGCGCCTGTAATCTCAGCTACTCAGGAGGCTGAGGCAAGAGAATCACTTGAACCCGGGAGGCGGAGGTTGTAGTGAGCCGAGATCGTGTGACTGCACTCCAGCCTGGGCAACAGGAGCAGAACTCTGTCTCAAAAAATAAAAAATAAATAAACCTACAGCCTCTTTCCACAGAGAGTAATTTGGCATTAATTTTACCTCTGACTCCATCTTATTCCCTGGCCCTACCCCATATGGAAGCTCTCGTCTCTAATGTCATTGAAGAATGATGGTGACAGTGACCATGATGGCTGATGATGGAGCTGGACAGGCAGGTATGAAATGCTGAGTCTAACCAGAGGATAGATAGATCAACTCTGAATCATCAGTTAAGAGCTGATTTTGATTGTATTTTAACCATCCTCCCATCCCTCCAACCTGGGAATTCTAACCTGAGCTCAGAGGCAAGGTAGAGACCTTCATTTATACCCAACTGGATGGAGAGGAGCCTTGTGCAATGGAAAAATAACAACTCCTGGCCAGGCATGGTGGCTCATGCCTGTAATCCCAGCACTTTGCGAGGCCAAGGTGGGTGGACACTGGAGGTCAGGAGTTCAAGACCAGCCTGGCCAACATGGTGAAACCCCGAATCTACTGAAAATACAAAAATTAACCAGGCATGGTGGCTCATGCCTGTAATCCCAGCTACTCGGGAGGTTGAGGTAGGAGAATCGCTTGAACCCAGGAGGTGGAGGTTGCAATGAGCTGAGATTACACCACTGTACTCCAGCCTGAGTACAAGAATAAAATTTTGACTCAAAAAAAAAAAAAAGAAAAAGAAAAAATAACTCCTTAATTGGAATTATTACTAGAAATATTGGAGGGTTCAGGAAAAAATACATTCTTGGAATAACCAATTTGAGATTGCTTGCAATAGGGAATTCTTACACTTTAGGCCTTTTACTATTTTGCTCCCTCCCCATTGAGTGACCTCAGATGACCTACCCATCTTAACTGGGGCTTCAGTGACCATTAAGCATTGCTGCAACCCATGTAATCATTTCCTACACTGTTGATGGTGGCAATGACAAAATCAATTGCAGTGGTAAGCATGGTGATGGATGGTATAATAGTAAGGGAGGGTGGGGATTCTGGTGATGGAAGTGATGGTGACAGGGTGATTGAAGTAGAGATGAGAGGATGGGGCCAGGGCCACTGGTAGTAGTGATGTGGTCATGAGGGTAGTGGTGCTGATGAGGATTATGTGACAGATGTGGTAATGCTGGTGACAGTGATCTGGTGATGGTGGTGATGATGTGATGGTGGTAATGATGGTGGTGGTGATGTGGTGAGGGTGGTAATGATGGTGGTGGTGATGGTGGTAATGGTGGTGGTGGTGATGTGATGGTGATAATGATGGTGGTGGTGATGTGTTGATGGTGGTAATGATGCTGGTGGTGATGTGATGGTGATGATGATGATGGTGATGTGTTGATGGTAGTAATGATGCTGGTTATGTGGTGATGGTTGTAATGCTAATGGTGATGATGTGGTGATGGTGATAATGGTGGTGGTGGTGATGTGATGGTGGTAATGATGGTGGTGGTGATGTGAGGGTGGTAAAGATGGTGGTGGTGATGTGAGGGTGGTAAAGATGGTGGTGGTGATGTGAGGGTAATGGTGGTGGTGGTGTGGTGATGGTGGTAATGGTGGTGGTAATATGGTGATGGTGGAAATGATGGTGGGGATGTGGTGATGGTGGTAATGATGATGTTGGTGATGTGATGGTAGTAATGATGGTGGTAATGGTGGTGGTGATGTGGTGATGGTGGTAATGATGGTGGTGATATGGTGATGGTAATGATGGTGGTAATGATGGTGGTGATATGGTGATGGTGGTAATGATGCTGGTGGTGATGTGGTGATGGTAATGATAGTGGTGGTGGGGATGTGATGGTGGTAATGATGGTGGTGGCGATGTGGTGATGGTGGTAATGATGGTGATGTGGTGATGGTGGTAATGATGGTGGTGATGTGGTGATGGTGGTAATGATGGTGGTAATGATGATGTTGCTGATGTGGTGATGGTGAAGGAGCTGATGATGCTGTGTAAGCTCCCTGACAGCAAGGACCTTGTCTTTTGTTTATCATTATGTCTTCAAAGCCTAGTGGTGGTGATGGTATAGTTTGGAAGAAGAATGTCTATGATCTGAGCAAAGATGAAGCTAGTAATGGTGGATAATGAAGACAGAGGTGCGGACTGTGGTAAAATTGGTGGTGGTAATAATGGATGGTGTTACACCACTTCCGGTTTAAAGGTGGGGAGAAATGCAGAAGATGCCACCTGGAGTTGCTGAAAATGGGCTTACGTCATATTACCTCTAACCCATGGCCATGCAGACACTCTCCTTCCATATCACCTCATCACCTTGGGCAATAAGCAGGCTCCTGAAACTCCTGAGGACTTAGAAAGATGGTTCTAAGTCCTTTAGCCTTGGGTTGGCCTCAACTCTTGTCCTGGCCTTGACTCATCAGTAGCCATGGGAAAATCTCAGCAGGCCCCAGCGTCTGGTGATCAGAGACACAAGACCCTCCACATTCCCACCCCTGTCTCCTTTCTGAGGGGCCCCTCTCTATCAACAAAGGCTCATCTAAATGTCCCTGGTCTGTGGCTCCCATCTAGCTCCTGACAGAGCAACCTTGCTCAAGCCATGTATTTCTCTGTGCCCCTTCCCTCACACCTCTCTTTGACCATGGGACAAAGAAATGTCTTTCTGTGGGGGAACAGGGAGAAGGTCTGCCAGGAACCAGGGAGGCCCCACATGCAGAGCATCAGGTAGTCCCTGACAGCCAAGCTGGGCCTCGGGAAGTGAATGTGCCTGACAAGTCTCAGGCTCCTGGGGGCAGAAGGTAGGCAGAGTGTCTCTGCAATGCCTTAAAGCCCTGTTCCTTGGCACAGCCCGCCCTGGCTCCAAGCCTGGCCCTGCTCCCTTGTCATTCCTCTCTTCCAGTCCACGATTTATGCCTGTGACTCCCCACACTGAACTCCATGCAGTCTCGCCCCCCACACTTTGCCCACGCTGCTCCCCTGTATCCCAGGAATGTCCTCTCCTCTATCTGACCAGCTCCTGTTTGTTTGTCCTTCAAAATTCAGTCCAAGAGGCACATCTCTCTCTGGGGGCCTTCCTTGAAGCTCTCAGTCTGGGCTGGGGGTTCCTCCCTATGTATCCAGGCACATGCCACATGTAAAATGAAAGTTAATTTCCAATCACTGTTTTTTTTTTTTTTTAGAGACAGGGTCTTGCTCTGTCACCCAGGTTGGAGTACAGTGGCATGATCATAGCTCAGTACAGCATCAAACTCCTGGGCTCGGGTGATCCTCCTGCTCAGCCTCCTAAGCAGCTAGGACTGCCGGCGCGTACCATCACACCCAGCCCCAACCACCTCCTTGAGGGCATGCTGTGCTTTATCTCAATGCCTGGTCAGTGCCCAACATCTGGCATAGCCTCTAGCACATGTTGGGCTCAGCAATAGTCTGCAGAATTAGTTAAATTAGTGGGTTGGATGAATGAAAGATGGATTAAATAAATAATGAATGAATAATCCATGACATTTATTCATTCAATCTCAATAATCAAGAAAATTTAAAAATACAATAAGGTACCATTTTTATCTATTTAATTATTTGGGGGGTTTCTCCTAGAATTAGACTGTTTTTTTTTTTTTTGAGACGGAGTCTCGCTCTGTTGCCCAGGCTGGAGTGCAGCGGCCGGATCTCAGCTCACTGCAAGCTCCGCCTCCCGGGTTCACGCCATTCTCCTGCCTCAGCCTCCCGAGTAGCTGGGACTACAGGCATCCACCACCTCGCCTGGCTAGTTTTTTGTATTTTTTTTTTTTTTTTTTTTTTTTTTTTGAGGCGGAGTCTTGCTCTGTTGCCCGGACTGGAGTGCAGTGGCCGGATCTCAGCTCACTGCAAGCTCCGCCTCCTGGGTTTACGCCATTCTCCTGCCTCAGCCTCCGGAGTAGCTGGGACTACAGGCGCCCGCCACCTCACCCGGCTAGTTTTTTTTGTATTTTTAGTAGAGACGGGGTTTCACCGTGTTCGCCAGGATGGTCTCGATCTCCTGACCTCGTGATCCACCCGTCTCGGCCTCCCAAAGTGCTGGGATTACAGGCTTGAGCCACCGCGCCCGGCCTGAATTAGACTTGAAGAAGTAAGATAGGTTGGAGCCAAGAAGTTCTAGCGCCAAGTTTAGCACTATTTGAAATAGTGAAAATAGTGAAAAGTCAGAAAGGTAATGAAAAATCAATATGGAGCTGGTTAAATAGATTATGGAACATTCATGCCATGGAATATGAGTAGCCTTTAAAAAGAACACAAGGATTCTCATCATTGCTGGTGGAAGTGTAAAATGATGTAGCAATTTTGGAAAAGTTTGGTGATTATTCAAAATGTTAAACATATCTTTACCATATGATCCAGCAGCAGCAATTCCACTCCTAGGTATATACCCAAGAGAAGTGAATGCATACATCCACACAAAAACTTGTACACAAATGTTCATAGCAGCATTACTCATCATAGTCTAAAGCAGAAACAACCCAAAGTCCATCAACTGACAAATGGACAAAATGTGGTATGTCCCTATAGTAAAATATTATTTGGCAATAAAAAGGAATGAAGTACTGATAAATGCTACAATATGGCAGTACTTTGAAAACATGCTAAGTGAAAGAAGATAGTCACCAAAACATCATATATATATACATATGAAGGGAGGACCACCTGAGCCCAGGGCTGGGGAGGGGCGTCGAGGCTGCAGTGAGCCATGATTGTGCTGCTGCACTCCAGCCTGGGTGACAGAGTGAGACCCTGTCTCAAAAACAAAAACAAACAAAAAACAAAACAAAACAAAACATGTTTCAGAATAGTAGGTATAATATGTTCTTCTTTTTATTTATAATAAATATGTATATATAGACAGAAAGAGAGCTATTAATTACAAATAGGAAAAGGAAGGTCTGAAATGGTACACACCAAAGCCATTTGCAAGAGTTACCTCTATGTGGTCAGCTTCGTGGATAGGGAGGGGGCTTTTATTTTATAAGCCTTTAGCATTTGCCTTTTTACCATGAGTATGTCCTGCTTTTGACAGTTTAAACAAGAAGGAAGGTGAAATCACATGGAGATTCCACTGAAGGCTGATGAATCAGGGCCTAGAGCACGCTGGCATCCATGCCAATGGAAAGAGTGTCCCAGGAGCCATGATGTTTCTCTAATGCTAGGGGGTGGCCTTCTTGGAGGGACAGCAGGACTTTGCGAGCATGGGCCTTTTTCCCTTAGATCGCAGGCAAAGCCAGGAGCCTGGCCTGGAACCAAAGTTGTTTATATATTGACGAGGTGAAAGATTTACACCTAGTGAACCTAGGGTTCAAAATTCACAGACTCCTACAGTATGTACACTAGAGCAAAGCTTCCTTTCTGCCCAGCTCTCCTGCCCCACGGCGGCCAGACACCTCTCATTCATTTCACCTCCTTTCCAGATACAAAATTGTACATTATATGTATGCTTCTTTTTCTTATTCTTGGTCTTGGAGACTGGTCCATAAGTATATACTATACAAAGAGACAACTCCTCATTTATTTTTTTAGAGAAAGAGGTCTCACTATGTTCCCCAGGTTGGACTCAATCTCCTGGGCTTAAACAATCCTCCTACCTCAGCCTCCCAAGTGGCTAGACTACAGACACACCACAGCACTCAGCTAGCCTCCTCCATCTTAGAGTCTCACATCACCCCGTGGTGGGGGCCCCATTTTATGGGTGGGCCATGCTCTACTGAGCAGCCCCAGTTGGGAATGTAGATTTCTTCTGAACTTTTATAGGTCCATAGTCTCTTATCCAAACCGTTGGGATCAGAAGTACATACATGTATGGTTGACCTTTGAACAACATGGGTTTGAACTGCACTGGTCTGCTTATAAACTAATTTTTCTCAATGAAAGTCACAAGTTTTGTGCCTGCCTCTCCCGCTCCCCTTCCATCTCTTCTACCCCTGCCGCCTCTGCCACCCCTGAGACAGCAAGACCAACCCCTCCTCTTCTCCTCCTCCTCAGCCTTCTCAATGTGAAGACAGTGAGGTCCACTTCCACTTAATAATATAGTTTCTCTTCCTCATGGTTTTTTAAATAACATTTTCTTTTCTTTAGCTCATCTTATTGTAAGAATACAGTATATAATATATATAAAACATATAAAATATGTGTTAATCAACTGTTTATTATTGGTAAGGCTTCTGGTCAACGTAGGCTACTGATGAAGTCTTGGGGGAATCAAAAATTTTATGCAGATTTTCAACAGCAAGGGGCTTGGTGCCCCTAACCCCTGTGTTGTTCAAGGGTCAACTATATATATATTCAGAGAGGCAATTTAGCACATATTCCATATATTATAAAATACCCTAATGGTGGGCTGGGCACGGTGGCTCAAGTCTGTAATCCCAGCACTTTGGGAGGCCGAGGCAGGCAGATCACCTGAGGTCAGGAGTTCAAGATCAGCCTGGCCAAAATGGTGAAACCCCGTCTCTACTAAAAATACAAAAATTAGCTGGGTGTGGTGGCAGGCACCTGTAACCCTAGCTACTGGGGAGGCTGAGGCAGGAGAATAGCTTGAACCTGGGAGGCAGAGGTAGTAGTGAGCTGAGTCCGCACCACTGCACTCCAGCCTGGGCAACAAGAACAAAACTCCGTCTCAAAAAAATAAAAAATAATAAAATAAAATACCCTAATGGGACCTACCCCATCATCAAATATGTTAATGTTTCCATTGCAAATATGGATGATAAGTGGAATTAAGAAACATTATAAATGGTCTTGTCAGTTTTTTTTTTTTTTATAACAAGGAAGTGGGTGTGTGCCAATCTAATGGGAGAAATCCCAGTTTTCAGAACTTTCTGGGTTTCACAAGTGCAGATGAGGCTTTCTGGAGCCATACAAAGAAGACTGCAGTGAATAATTTTGGACACATGTAATTTTGCAAGTGTACAAGTACATCCATAGGATGCAGTTCTAAAGTAGAGAAGCTGGGACACAAGCTATGCTCATTTGTGATTTTGATAGATGTTTTCATAATAATAACGTTGCCTGTGAGCTGCTACACTGCGTGGTTTTCCACACACTCTCACTTTTGTCTGTTAACTTTGGGGTAATGAAAGTTCTTCCTCGAGAGTTGCAAGGAGGAAGAGAAGTGAATTAAAGGGTACAGGCAGGGTGTGGTGACTCACCCCTGTAATCCCAACACTTTGGGAGGTCGAGGCGGGCCGATCACATGAGGTCAGGAGTTCGAGACCAGTCTGGCCAACATGTCGAAACCCTGTCTCTAGTAAAAATACAAAAATTAGCTGGGCATGGTGGCACACATCTGTAATCCCAGCTACTTGGGAGGCTGAAGCACAAGAATCACTTGAACCTGGGAGGCGGAGGTTACAGTGAGCTGAGATCACACCACTGAACTTCTGCCTGGGCAACAGAGCAAGACTCCCTCTCAAAAAATAAATAAATAAATAAATAAATAAATAAATAAATAAAAATAAATAAAGGGTATAAACATACAGTTAGATAGAAGGAATAAATTCATTGTTCAAAAGCAGAGTAAGGTGACTCTATTTAACCAAAATGTATTGTACTTGGGTAATGGATGCTGTAAACACCCTGGCTTGGTCACTACACATTATATACATGTAACAGAATTTCTCATGTACTCCATCAATTTGCACAAATAATTAAAAAAATTCTTCCTCCTGGCCTCTCTACACAAAGCCAGACTCAGTCTCTGGCCCTCAGGAGAAGCATCCAGAGGGCTGTGAGAGTGTACGCTTTGCAGTCAGAAGGACAGCAGGACAGTCCCCTTCCCTCCTCTGTGACCCTGAGCAAGTTACCTATGTCTGTCCTGAGCTTTCATTTCCTCCCCTGCCTCCAGGACAGTACCTCTGCACTTGCCCACCAACCTGTGCTCCACTTTCCTGCCCAGCCCCAGCCCCAGGAACTGGGTTTTGCCTGCCCTCCCGCAGGGAAGAAGAGTCCAGGCCAACAGAAAAAGGTCCACAGGCTTTTTAATGGTGTGATGGCTACTTCCCTTCCGAGACCCGATCTAATCATTGACAGTGGCTTCCAGGGTGTTGGGGTGGGGTGGACAGGTGCAGGATGGGCAGAGGCCATGCAGTGACTGGGAAGGGCTTGGGGAGGGTTGTTACATTCTGTTTGGCATGTAAACATTCTTAGGTGGCTTCCCAAGGGGGGGGAAGGGCAACTTCCTGCTCTCCACCCCATGCCCACCAGGGCTAGTCCCTGGAGTTGAGAAGACTGAGCAAACCAGGCCCCTGTGAGGAGCTGGGAAATGGGGAGCCTGGGGCACAGCCCCTCTCCTCTCCTGTGCCCCCTTCGTGCACGGTGCGGCTGGGGAGGGAAGGCATGTGTTGGGGTGAGCAGACCCTGCATCTGAGTCAGTGACATAGGTTGTTCTGATGGGAAAGTGCTGAGGGAGGTGGTGTGACACTTTTACAGAGGAAGGGCTCAGGACCTGGAGGCCTGGTGGAGAGAATGAATGCTCAGCGGGAAGAGGCTGCAGCTGGGGTTGGGGACACTGGGAGATGTGGCTTCCTCTGCTGTGGATCCTTCCTGGGGAGAGGCACAGAGGCAGTCCCCTAGGTGACCCCTCCCCACTGGCCCACTTTCCCTCTCCCACCTCACCTGGTGACATTCAGTGACTCAGAGGCCTGAGGTCAGTTGGGAGCCCTAGGGTGGTTCGGAATCCCAAGGGAAGACTGGGTTTTGCGTCTCTGCCAGCTCCAGTGCTGAGTGAAGCTGGGGGTAGAATGGACCTGGGGCTCTCTCAGGTCCCCCTCTTCCTCCCAGCTCCAAACCAGGGTGTTGTTGGTCCTGGGGCAGAGGTGAGGCTGGGGGCCCTACATTCACGGTTCGGTTGGTGGCAAGGAGCAGGCCCAGGGCCTGGGCACCAGGAGTCATGCCCTGGTCCCCACCTGGCACGAGCTGATTGTCATTCGGAGAAGCTCTAGGTGGGAGGCAGTGGTCCCTCCTCCACCCCCTCTGCTGGACCCAGAGGGCAGTAGAGGGTCTTGGGAGGGCCTCAAGTTGACAAGGAGGGCTCTGTCCGGAGAAGTTTCCTGAGTGTTCTGGGAGCTTCTGCATCAGCGTAGGGTGGACATCAAAGACTGTCCACCCAGGAGTCCTCCCCTCGGCTGGTCTGCAGAGAAGCCACCACCGCGGCCTGAAAGTGGCTGCCCAAGCTGCTGACTCTCCATGAGGGGGAGGCTGCTTTCAGGGTCAGCTGCCTCATGGGCATCCTTCTGGGTGATGGTGGCTGGATGCAGCCAGACCGCTGGGGCACACTAAGGCCTTTCTTCCTCTTTCCCTGGATGTCTTGGCTTGCTCTCTGTGACTCAGGGAAGGACAGAGAGGCTAGGCCAGGGGACAGAGGCTGCAGGGGCCTGTCCAGATAGGCAGGGCTGGCTGTCCCATCTGCAGCCGGTGTGCTGCTTGCCCCAGATGTAGGCAGTTGAGGCTCATGATGAGGTGGGGTGAGCTATGCAGGAGCCAGAACCCAGGAAGAGTCCCCACATCCATTCCTGGAGTAGAGTGGCTGCACGGGCTGGGGTCGGGGCAAGAAGAAACAGGCTGAAGGGTGAGCTGAGGGAAGAGTGGGCTTGGACTGGGGACCCATCACTCAAGCATACAATCTGGAAGTTAGAAGGGCCTTCCTGCCTCCAGGGGCCAGCTGTCTGTTGGTCGACCTGTCTCTGCTCTCTCTGCCCATTGCGGGAGATGATGCCTGAGCCAGCCCTCCCTCCCTCCCACAGAAGGGAGGACAGGGAGGGTGACCCCACCAGAACTGAGTCCCCGAATCTCCAAATGGCCAGCGCAAAGATGGTAACCAGACACTTTCCACCTGCATTGAACTCAGGAAAGAGCAGGTTGGCTGGAACTGCAGTAGACAGGACTGAGGTTAGATGACAGGAAGGAATTCCTGATGGTGAGGGCTCCTGAACACTAGATCGGGGAACAGGGGAGGGAGTAAAACTTTGTTAAAGCCCCCTCCAACATCCCACTGGGAAATACTTGCCCGCGAAGGCAGCCCACACGCTTCCTCTAGTTCCCACAGAGGCTCCACCCAAATTTAGGAGGCAAGAGGTTTCTGCACCCCAAAGGTGCAGGGGAGCACATCCCCTGCCCACAGAATCACCTGCCCACCCATCTCCAAGATCACTTGCCCACTGCCTCCCACCGAGTTGTCCAGGATGGAGTCAACTTTGGGGCAGGTCAGACCTGCCCCCTCACACCTGAGTAGACCGATATCCCCTGGGTCCCCAACCCCAGCCTGGTAGTCCAGAGGCCGTCCCTGGCCACAATGGCTCCCAGAAGACTGTGGGGCTGGACCCTCGCGGGGAGGCTGGAGCCTCTACTTCTGGAATTTGAGGCTACTTCTCTGAAGGGGTAGGGGGACTTTGGCTGGAAAGGGGTCGGAGGAGGGCAAAGCGCCTCAGGAGGTGTAGGCAGAGGTTGCTGGGGGAGCATGGAGAGCAGCCTAGGCCTGGTGGGCGAACGAACCGGGCATCCCCAGAAGTGGAGTCCTCGATGAAAAGTGGCTGAGCCTTCCCCGGGGCGGAGAGACTGATGTGAGGCTGGCCGGCCTGACTGGGCGGCAGGAGGATGAGAGGACACAGGGCGAGGAAGGGGAGGCAGACCCTCCCCGCGGCGCGGGGCCGCGTCCCCCACCGGCCCTGAGGGCTGGCGGGGCGCCGCGTGTGCTCCCGTGCGTCCTCGCGGGTGCAGGCGGAAAGCTGGGGCCAAGGGTGGCGCGTGTCGGGCGCGTAAGGCTGTGCTGGGAGCTGCTCCAGTGTGACCGGCTGCGGGTGGGGGGCCGGGGTGAGGGTGGGGGACCGCGGAGAGCCGCGGGCGTCATTATCTGGCCCCAGCCCGGCCCTCCGCGCCTCCTGCCCGGCCTTTGGTTGTTGCGCGCTGAGCCTGGAGTTTCCCTCTGGGTCCTTTCTTGGAGCCCCTGGGGGAGGGGGTGCCATCAGGCTGGGCCCGGGCCGACGGGACGCCTCGGGGCGGGGGGACCCCGGGCCGGGCCTGGTGCGAGGGGGAGGGGCTCTCTCCGCGGGACAGGGACTGGCTCCGGGGGGACGCGCTGGCATTGCGCGCGGCGGACGTGGACGTGGGGAGGCCCGGGCTGCGCGGGACTAGGGGCCTGGCTCCGGCTTGGGCTCGCCCTGGGCCCAGGCCGCGGCCAGGAGGTTGTTTGGGGCGGAGGTCAGCAGCAGTGGCCGACCCTGGGGGAGTCTGCAGCTGGAGCCTGCTTGAGAGCAGAAGGCAGGAGAAAAGAAGAGGGCAAAGAAACAAAACAAGGAGAAATATTTCAGAATCCTCCTGGGCACTGAGCACTGGAGTCCTGCATCCTCAGAGCTGAGACTGAGACCATGGCACAGATGGGTAAACTGAGGCCTGGCATTCTGTCCTCTAGGGCAGGACCTTGAGGGACCACACGCTCCCAGGCTGCTGCTGGAAGAGCCTGCTGCTGGCTTTCTTTGGGGTCCTCATTTCATCTTTAAAATTCTCATGGATTTTGCATTCTAATCTAGAATATACCTATGTTTATATTAATATGAAATAATGTTTTCTCCCAAGGAGTCAAAGCACTGGGCTTTATCCTTTGGCTTCCAATGCCCCATGGCGTGGTGTACCAGAGGCTGTGTGTGGACCCACTGGCCCCCATCAGCTTTTCCTAAGCCTGGTCTCTCTGGCACCCTCTCCACACATGCTTACTGAAGCCATTCCCCTGAGCCCAGTGACAGGGCTGGAACCCGAATCAGAGTGAGGCAGAGAACAGTTGGGAGACGCTGGACCAGAGGTGTCGCTGAGGGTCCCTCCTGATCTTCCATAGCCCCTGACCTCGGTTCTGGAGAAGCCCCTGCTGGTGGAGGCCTGTGGCCACCCTCTGCCCACCCTGGGGCTGGCAGCGGTTTCTCACCTGCTGGTGATGGCTGTGTCTGATGCTGGGGCCGCGCCGTGGGATCTGCTGGGGAGCTGCTGGGCTGCAGCAGGCATGGGCATGCGGAGGCCAATGGGGCGGGGAATCCGGCTCCGGGTGGTGGCTGCCCGCCCGGCCTTCCTGGGCAAGGACGCTGCCGGCTCAGAGGCGGGCGTGTCCTCCTCGGAGCCCGTGCCTGAGAGGGTCTCAGAGGCACGGCGCTGCTCCTCACTGGAGGAGGACGAGGCCCCTGAGGCCAGCCGCAACAGCAGGCGGCCCTGCCTCTTCTCCATCACCAGCCGCGCCAGGTCCTGCTGCGGCCGGGCCCGCTTGCTCCACCGCTCTTTGGCCGACAGTGAGCCTGAGGGCTCTGAGCCTGTGTCCTCCTCAGATAGCAGGACGGGGATACGGCTCCTGGGGCGAGAGCCTGGCCTAGCATGGTGTCTGGGGGAGATGGTGGCCACTTTCTCAGAGCTGGGCTCCAGCGGGGACATCGGGGCTGGCCCGTCTGCAAGGGCCGGGCCATTGAGCAGTAAGTTTGTGGCCATCTCTGAGGGGGTTTCCCCGGGGGGCCCAGACAGGGCACAGCCTTCTATCTCGGCTCCATTCAGCCCTGACAGGGCGAGGCCGTTCTCCAGGGGCGCTGGGGCCCCCTCCTCCACAGTGCCCCCATCAGAGGCCAGCTCCAGACCCAGCTCGCCCCCAGTGCTGAACTCCTCAGGCCGCAAGGCTTGTCCACTGGAAGACATGACGTTGAGGTGGGTTTTCTCCGCAATGTGCACAAAGGTCCTCTCAACTTTGGTGAAGGGTGAGGAGGTGACTGCCACGCCCCCGGCCCCTGTGGTCACTGTCCCGGCCCCCGGCCCTGCCCCAGGCCCCGGGGGTTTGGGCTCAGACTTGAGGACGGAGGAGAGGGTGCCTGGCTCAGATACGTCCAGCTGGCTGCCTGTGGGCTGGGGCCGCTCATGCTGAGGAGTGAGGGCAGCCAGGGTGCCCAGGTCAGGGTCGGGGGCCAGTTCGGCAGTGACGGGCGACTTCTTCATGTCGCCAGGAGAGACGAGCACCAGCGTTTTGGAACCCTCCTCAGGCTCCAGGTCCCCATCGGCCATGGAAGCCCGGCCCCTGGACTCCTTTTGATCGTCTGCCAGCAACGTGGACGGGGCGCCCTCCTGGCTCCTGTCGGTGCTCCTCTCGCTGCCCTCACTGCTGGAGCCACTGCGAGGCCCCAGCACCTCCCCCAAGGCAACTGCCGCCACAGCCTCTTCCTCCTCTTCCTCCTCCTCCTCCTCTTCTTCCTCCTCCTCTTCCTCTTCCTCCTCTTCCTCTTCCTCATCCTCTTCTTCCTCCTCCTCATCTTCCTCCTCCTCCTCCTCTTCCTCCTTCCCATTAGCCTGAGGCTGAACAGGAGACAGCGGGACCTGGGGGGCGGTGAGCAGCATGTGCGAGAAGCCCACCCTCCGGACCCTGTTGAGCAACCGCGCCCGTTCTCGGTAATCGGAGAGGTCCCTCTTGAAGTCCTGGTAGGGCAGACTCAGAGGCACAGCTCGTGGGAGGCCATTCACCTCAAATGGGGGCGCCATGGAGAACACCTGCAAGGGGCACACACAGGGACCCTCTGAGGTCACCCACCCTCCTGGACCCAGGAAGACTTCAACTGCACCCACAAGCTAGGAGACTCACAGGCCTGAGTCATCTACCAGAGTGTGAGCTCCATAAAGGTAAGCACAGGCATCTGGTCTGTCTTGTTCACTGCTCTGTCCTCAGGGCCTAGAATGGTCTCTGGCACCTAGTGAGTGCTCAGCAAACCTCTGACGAATGACTGTCCATGCTCTCGGTCCCCTGAAGTCCCAGGCCCTGATCCTGGTGGCCTTTCTGCCTCCCAGCCTCTCCATGTCCCCAGCCCCTCTCATCACCATGTGCATCCTGCACCCGAGTCAGCGACAATAACAGAAAATGAAAACTGAAAGGAACCACGACCACCACGCAGCTCAGCCCTTCCTTTTACAGATGAGAAAGCCAGGCCCAGAGATGGGTGGCAGGTGTCTGCACCACTTCCTGGATGGGCTGTGCCAGGCTGGCTCCTAGATGCCCTCAGTACCACCTCCGGGTGTGCAGTTTCTCTGTGGCCAGAGAGCTGGCTACCCAGGGCCACCAGATCCTGTGCTGGACAAGGGCAAAGGCGTGGCTGTCCTCTACCCTTAAAAGTGCAGGCTGGGCCCCTGGACCTCCAGTCCATCCTCTCAGCCAGGAATTTGTCCAGCCCTTGACAGGTATACTTAAGCTCCATTCCGTTTTCCTCTTCAAAGCTTTGTGCAGAGCTTTTGGCAATGTGATGGCCAAACCAGTCCTTGGTTTTCTAGGCTCTTGCCATGTCCCCCTTAGCCTCCTTCCTTCCAGACTAGAAAGGTCTGACCACCTGGTCAGGACCTTGGCTGCTGTGTTTCCTTTGCTCTAGCTGCATCCACCCTGTTCAATACACAGACATCCCCAGGCACCCGCAATGCCCTGGGCCCATTAGGGCTGACACAGTTTTGTTCCATGGTGGGACGGTGCTGATGGTGTCCAGCACTTTGCTAGCGTTTTCTAACACGCTGGGCTTCTGTCTTCCTGAGCTAGCAGAACACAGCCCATCCAGACCAGAAGCCCTGGGGATATCCTGCCTCCCCACTTTCCTGCCCCCCCCCTTCCTGCCCATCCACGCTGCCAAGGAGTCCTGCCAAGCATCCTTCTTAAACCTTTCTGTGTCTGCTACCCCAGGCCCACGAGCACAGCCTTGCCCTCTCTGTGGTTCCCCAGCCACCGGCCTGCTCTCTCCATCCTGTACTGCCATCCATCCTTTTTACATCTGCCTGAGTGATCTTCCTGAAACTTAATGTGATTCCATCTCTCTCTGCTTCAAATCTGCTATGGCTGCCACAGTCCTTAGAAGACAGTTCAGATCTTTTTTTTTTTTTTTTTTTTTTTTTCGGAGTCCTGCTCTGTCACCCAGGCTGGAGTGCAAGTGGCTTGATCTCAGCTCACTGGGCTCACTGCAACCTCTGCCTCCCGGGTTCAAGTGATTCTCCTGCCTCAGCCTCCCCAGTAGCTGGGATTACAGGTGCCCTCCACCACGCCCGGCTAATTTTTTTTGTATTGTTAGTACAGACAGGGTTTTGCCATGTTGGCCAGGCTGGTCTCAAGCTACTGACCTCAGGTGATCACCTGCTTCGGCCTCCCAGAGTGCTGGGATTACAGGTGTGAGCCATCGCGCCTGGCCTAAGACAGTTCAGATCTTTGACTTGGCGCATGAATCCCCCACCCAACCCTATGACCTGCTCCCACCTGCTGCTGTGGCCTCACTTACTGCAACATCCTCGGTCCCCTGCCCCTGCCTACACTTCACCCATTCCGATGCTTCCAGAAGTTCCTAAGTGCATCTTCCAGCTCACACTTAGCCCAGGCAGTTTCCTTCACCTGGGGGTCCCTCTCACCCCTCTCTACACATGATAACTTGCTACCCTTCCTTCAAGACCAGCTCAAGCAGCTCCCGGTCTTAGCAAAGGAGAGACAAAGCCTTCCTGTCAACGTTCCTGTCCACCCACCAAGCAGATTTACTTACTCTCCCTTTTCTACTTGTTTTTCACATCTTTCCATGAGAGAATCTCCCACCTGTTGTTCTACATGCATGTATTTATAGGGTTCTCTCTCCTTTTACACAGAGATCCCTGAGGCCTTCTTCATTCACTCCTTCAAGAAGTGGTCTTTGAATGTCTCTTGTCTTGGTCACCATGTTATAGTCTAAGAATCTGTGGATCAAGTATGAATGAGATAGAGATTGTCCTTATTTTCTCTATATCAGGAAACTAAGTGGGGATATGCACATTCCACAAATGTTGTGATCATAAATGAGGTCATATAAGCAAAGGCATATAGCAGTTGTTCAGTAAATGTTAGCTCTCTCCCCACCTTACCTCCCACCTCCTGCTCTGCTCACTTTGGTTTGAAGGTCATTGGCAGAAAAGCCTGGATGCCACACCTATGGGGAATAGGATGTGGAGAAGGGAGAGGGCTCTGCCAGCCGAAGCCTCCATGCAAATAGCACAAAGCCAGGTGGAGAGAAAGGCAGAGACCTCCAAGGCTGAGGGTCTGTCCAGGGCTGTGGCTGCTCCCCTTCCCAACTGCCATGATCTCCCCTGTAATCAGACCATCAGTGAGGGTTTGGTGGAGGTGATGCAAGAATATAGCTTCAGATTCCAACAGGACACCAGCAACCCTGTTTGGGCCAGGTAGGGAACTTTCTTAGAAAACTCTTCTTAGTTAGAAAATTTTCTTAGAAAGCTTTCTCAGAAAGCTCCCTACCTGGCTCAAACAGGGTTGCTAGAGTCTCCTCAGCCTGGGGAACATGGCAAAATCCTGTTTCCACTAAAAATACAAAAATTAGCTGGGCATGGTTGTGCACGCCTGTGGTCCCAGCTACTCGGGAGGCTGAGGAGATCAAAACTGCAGTGAGCTGTGATGGCACCACTGCACTCCAGCCTGGGCAACAGAGCAGCACTGTCTCAAAAAACACAAAAACAACAACCACAACAACAACAACAACAAAATCTTTGTCCCCTCCACATATAGGCTGGAAGTATCTAGAAGAATGTACTTTTTTTTTTTTTTTTTTTTTTTGAGACGGAGTCTCGCTCTGTCACCCAGGCTGGAGCACAGTGGCACGATCTCTGCTCACTGCAAGCTCCGCCTCCCAGGTTCATGCTATTCTCCTGCCTCAGCCTCCCAAGTAGCTGGGACTACAGGCGCCCACCACCACGCCCGGCTGATTTTTTTTGTATTTTTAGTAGAGACGGGGTTTCACTGAGTTAGCCAGGATGGTCTTGATCTCCTGACCTCGTGATCCGCCCGCCTCGGCCTCCCAAAGTGCTGGGATTACAGGCGTGAGCCACTGCGCCTGGCCCGAATGTACTTTTTCTACACAATATTCGTTCTTATTAATCCATTCACTCATTTAGCAAACACTAAGCACCAACTCTGTGCCAGGCCTTCTGCTGGGACACTTTGCCAGTCACCAATGTTACGGCTAGAGAAAATGGCTGGGTAGAGGTGGAGGGGCTGCTGTAAGCTCCCGGGTGAGTGGGGACCATGGAGTGGGTGGGTGTTGGCACTGAGAGTCAGGGACAGGCAGACAGACAGAGAGCTCTGAGCATGTCTCTCTCCCAACCACCTCTGAACTCACCCAACTGGCACCAGACACATCCTGCCCAGTAGGGGTGGCCTTTAACTCCACCAGGCCTCCCATTCTCCACAGAACCTTTGCCTATTGTCCCTCTAATCCCTGACACCTTGGTTAGAGACACCCTTTCCTTTGCTCTCTGGCCAGGTCCTGGATCTCTCTGAAAAGGCCCCATGGAGAGGATGGGATGCCCCCGCAACACACACACACACACACACACACACACACACACACACACGCGTGCGCGCGCGCAGTGCTCACATTGGATGGTTGTAGGTGGAACCCTTTCTTCTGCCTCAAAGCCCTCCCTTCCTATTACCTGGGAGAGAGGAGGAATGAGAACTGGAAATCAATGATCAGTCATAAAATCAGACTGGGAAACTGAGGCACAGAGAAGGGCATGGATTTGGGCATTGGTCCAGGTTATGAAGCACATCCACCAGGGTGGCCCAGGACCCAAAACTCTTTCCAGTGTCTCCCACTCAGCCCCATGTGGGGATACCTGGAACCCTCTGCCTTTTGGGAGGAAGAGCCGTGAATCTCAGGGAGGACAACTTTGCCGTAAGGATAACCGCCACCCCCACACCAACCTAGGCATGCTGGCTTTTCAGTTCCAAAGTCCCTCTGCCCTTCCCCCATCTGGCTCTGTGCTGGGGAGGGACAGAGCCTGGGCTCAAATTCCTCCCTCCTCAGAGAGTAGCCTAACCCTCTCCCTGCCTCTCCTGGATGCCCAGTGAATTATTCATCCATTTGCCAGTTTGAGTTCATTCACTCAGTCAGTGATCCACAGACACCTTCAGTGTGCCTGGCCCTTTAGCTGTCCGACAAAGTTCACACCTTCTTGCTTCCTTCTCAGGGCAGCAAGCTTTATGATTCTCATCTGCTTATTGTGGTTCCCAGGCCTGGCTTGTCCAGAGTTGCTTTTTAAAAATGCACAGTCCTGGGTCCTACCCCCAGATTCTGTAGGTCAGAGATGAGGCCCAGAAATCTGGCTGTTTTAAAGCTCCTTAGTGATTCAGAGTTCAGCCAAAGGCATATATGTGGTAAGGGTTGGGCTGTGGGGAGAGGAGGAGGACAGGTCAATCAAACCGATACCCTCAGAGAGAATGAAAGTCCCAGCCCTGCCCCTCCCTCCACTGTGCCTTGTCTAGAGGGCTAGGCCTCACCAGCTCCAGAGCCCAGTCCAAGTCCATGTTTACTCCAGTCAGGAGGAAAAGTGAAGGGAGAGGATGGACCAGACTCTGATCTTCAATTGCCACCAACAAAACTGGGCTCTCATGCCCTTGGGGAAACTTCTCTGACACCAACACTGGAGACGGGGCTCCACATAGCCCATCCTTAATCCCCACACAGGGTGCATGGAGCCACTCCGGTGTGGACCCCAGCCAGCTCCAGACTTCAGCACTGCACCCCAGCCCACGGTCCCGAAGTCGAAGATGCGGGGCTGGGAGGCGAAGTGTGGCGGAAGCAGGAGGGTGAGCCCTGGCTCCCCACTCCTCCCATGCTGAGGTAGGGGGCTTGTGCCTCTCACAGCAGTTCCTTCTCCTCTCTCAGAAACTGCCTCAGGCACGCCTCCCACCCGCTCTCCTCCACTAGGGAAGAAGCACCCCCGACGCCCCCGCTCCACCTGCGAGGAGGTGAGATGTGCCTGCATCACCTCTGTCAGCTCCTCACTCAGCACCGCCTTTCCCAGACCCTACCTGCGTTTGTCTGTCTGTGTCGCCACTCTCCCAACGTCTCTGACAGGCCAAGAGCCCTCCCTCCACTTCACCCCACACCCAGGAGTGCTGCGGAAGGGGAAGGTGGCAGAAGGGGTAAGATGACCCGGGAACATGGCCACCTACCCTAGGTCTATGCAGAACTGCACACACTTGACCCCACATCTCTGTCCAAAACCCACCCTTGCCTGCCCCAGGGCGAGGAGCTGACAGCTTGTGTGACCCCCCGGGTCTTCTAAATGCCTGGGGGCTTTGGGAATGCAGCTGGAGCTTGCCCCTTTGCCTTCCTGTTTGTCAGTGTGCGGGGGTGGGGTGGAGGCATGGCGGCCTTCCTCTTTTACATCGTCCTCCTCACCTTTCCCCTCTCTCTCCAGTCTCAGAAGTCTGCCATTATTTCCGTCTTAGTGGCCCAGCCCTCCCGCTGACTGAGTTCTCCTTCAACCCATATTGCATCCCTGCACCCCCAACCCCAGGCTCTCACAGTCCATGCTCCAGTGTCCCTCCTTGGCGGACCACCCCCACCCTGGCACCCCCAAGGCCAGGGCTGCATCTCCCATATTTCTCAGATCGCCTATCGTAGCAGAGGGCCAGGGGAGGCTCCTCAGTGCAGTGTCCTCTCACAGGCCTCTGGCATCCTAGCTTTCTAGTCCCACCAGACACTTGGTCTCAAAATCCTGATCCCATAGAGAACTGATCCCTGGGCCTGGTGGGTCCAGCCCCCTACTTGTACACACCCTCTATCCCCACTCAGAAGTTGGCAATTTGGAGTTGAGCCCCAGAGAACAGAGTCCACTCACCCCTTCCCTCCCGACCTGTTCAGTGAAAGGCGACTGCCAGCAGCGCGAGGGTGACTCAAGTCCAACTAGGCCCAAACCTCTGGAGTGCCCTCCTCACCCAGCTGCCTGGCTAAGGTGTGGACGAAGCTCATCCACTGACTTGGAACTTGCCCACCCCTCAGTCCCAGAGTCAGCAACAGACTAGCCCCTGCCCTCTGCCCAGACGGGCGACCTCAGAGCCAGGGTCTACACTGAGAGTTGGGAAAAGAAGTGGGAGGGTGAAAGAAAGCAGGCGGAGGCGCAGGTTCCTGGAAGGCGTCTTTAATCAGGATTTGGTAGTACACAAGCTCTCCGGATTGTCTGCATTAACATACAGGGACTTAAAAAGGCACAAGATCCCTCGCACAGCGACGCTTGACGGCGGGGCGCCCCCTCCCCGCCCGTGCGCGGCCGTGTGCGCGTGGGTGCGTGTCCGTGTCCCACCCCCGTGGCGGCGCCGCGCGTGTGCGTGTCGGTTTCAAGTGTTGGATTTGTACAGTACTCGCAGTCTAGGGGCGGGGGTCTCAGTGCATGCTTTTCTACCCGGGCCTGGGGCCACCCCCCGACGCCGCTATGTACACTAAGGAGGACGCACCCCGGAGAGAGAGAGAAAGAAAAAAAGCGTCCCATCTTCGTGTGCGTGTGTGTGTGTGAGTGTGAGTGTGTGGTTTTGAGTTTTTCGTGCATGCTTCCACTGGCCAGGGTCGGGGAATAGTGCAAGCGTATAATACAGTATTATTGCAGTACAAAAGGGAGGGTCGAGGGAAGGACTTACGATGGGAGGGGAAGGCTCAGGAATAAACCGACTGGGACTCAGGACCTCCGCGAGGGTCCTCTCGCTAATCCTCTTCCTATCCCTCCCCTACTCCGCCCCCACCCCCGCAATTAGAAAGCGTCTCCGGACGCAGGAAGGGGCTCCGCTGGGCCCCGGTGCTGAGTTTCTCTCTCCCACCAGTCCCAATTATCGGGGGGCAGGGGCCAGCCCCTCTCCTCGCTAGACACTGAGAACTCTGAGGGCCCGGAGCCCCGTTCCCTCCCCCACGGAAGCCCCTCCGAGCGGGGGGCGGGGTCGACGGAGCAAGTGCAAAGGAAGCAGATGTTGGTCCCTGAGTTTTATTTTCGGGGGTGGGGGTGTGGGAAGAGCTGGAAATGGGGGGGCATGTTTGGGGGCCCCCAGGGCCCTCAGTGGTGGGATGGGGCAGGGGACGCGGACTGGGACGTGGGCAAAAAGGGGGCTGTTGGGTTGCTCTGAGAGACCTGGGCTCAAAGCTCTGCTCCCCCTCAACTCTGGGCTCTTTGGCATCCAATTGCAAGGCCAATTATTGGGGCGGGGGTAGGGGGCAACTTGACGGGCTATGAGGTAACGGGAATCAGGGGAGTAGGGCGACGGGGCCCTCCCAGCCTGGAGACCTAGCTGAACGCCTCCCCCCGCCCCCATCCGCCTGGCAGCACTGAGGGGAGCCCCACTCCAGCCCGCCCACGCCCGGGGGCCAGGGACCCCAGCGGCCGCCAGCCAGCAGCACGGAAAAGCAAACGAAAACGGGCGCGAAGGCGGGGGCGGCGGGGGCGGTGGGGGACGCGAACCCAGGGGAAGCCTCGGCGGCAGGGCGGGGCGGGAGCGCGGCGGGGCCGAAGTCCGGCGGGGGCTGCGGGGCGCTGTGTGGGGCGGGCCGTACATTCGGGGCGCGGGCCGCGGGGGGGGGCGGGGGGACTGGGGCCCTGGTTTGGGGACCTGCGAGGGTCCGGCTGCGCAGTCCTCGTGCGCTCCGGGCCGGGGCTGCTAGTGCAGGGTCCGGAGAGTGGGCGAAGTGCGCGCAGCTACGGAGGGAGAGTGAGTGAGTGTGGCTGTGAGTGTGAGTGTATGAGGGCCGGTCAATGATTGGCCATGTGGACCCCACTGCCCGCACCCCCACAGCCTGTGCAGGGAGGGAGGGTGCGTGGTGGGACTGAAAGTGGAGCCGAGTGGAGGAGAGTCTAGGAAGGTTCTAGGAAGGAGTTCTGTGGGCTCCATTTCCCTCTCCTCTCCACCCCGTCCCCACCCCTCATTTGGAGGAAGCGGGCACTCAGGCTGGGGCCTCCTGGGCCGTGAGGCTCACTGGATGGCGTGTGGGGAGCCAGAGGGCTATCGGAAGGGTGTGGCCCTCAGACCTGGAGCCTCTCCCTTAGGGAGAAGGATGCTTGACATTTTCAGGGGCTGACTGTATGGAGGGTGGGCTGGTTCCTGACCCACCCTCCCCAACATTGAGTTGAATGTGTCCCAGGTCTAAGTGGAGTTTGGGGTAGGGTGGGATGGGTCTCAGGCCCTCCTGAGAGATCTACACTTCCATCCCCAAGTACCACATCAACCCAAGGACAGCAGAGGATACAGCATTTTCCAAGCTCCCCACACACAACTGGAGTTGCCCCCACCCCCGGTCAGAGCCACACCCTCCCCAAGTATGGTCCCCTCCACTGCCCACTTCCTATAGATACATTTACACAGCTCCTTCTGCCTACCCAGGGGCCCAAGGCTCCCCCCACCACTGCCTGAGCAAGACAGCACCACCTCTCCCCAGAAAAAGGGAACTAGGCAGGGCAGAAGAGAGAGCGAGTCCGAGTCCAGGGGTCCTGGGACCAACATGGCTCAGAGGTGCCACCATCCCCCACCCACTGGGCAGGGAGGGCTGTGTCTGTTTTCCCCAAAACTGGAAATGCAAAGGGTTATCATTGGGTTCAGGATGTTAGCGGTTGGGATGAGAGTGTTCAGTGGTTATTGCTGTGACCCAAGCTGCCTTGAGTGTGTGGGGGATGTATATTATCGAAAATTTACTAGCGCATTTGTCACAGACCCAGGGTCCCTCTCCCATGGAGAAAATACTAGTCCCACCAGGAGGCCCCCACTCACCACAAAAAGGTCCACTGGCCGCCGCACTCATTCAGGCACTTATGCACACCACATGCATACACACAGCACACACCACACATCCCCACTGGCCAGGTTCAAGTTCCTGGGTAAGAACGCTGTCACCTTGGAGTGCTGCAGCCCTGGACAGAGGGTGGTGCGGGAAGTCCTCAGGCTCACAGTGGTTGCAAAATGAGTTTAGGTCACCTCTGCCTGTAAACCATTTTGGCTTGGTTCATACAGTGATTTTTCTTTTTAAAATTAGATGCCAACAATTAAAAATTGGGAGATTTCAAATAAAAATTAGAAGATAGTGGCAACAATTGGTTGAGCAGAGGACGGTAGGGGTGTGGGAGTTCCCCTGTTTACCACAGTCCCTGAACCTGCCACTTCCCTGACACTGTTTGGCTCTTGTTGATGTGTGAATTGGTGACACCCATTCGGTGCCCACAGATGCCAGTGTCTTCCCATCTGTCAGCCTGACCCCAGGACCTCGCCAGTCCCACTGAGGTCAGGTTTTGGAGCCCCTGCTTTCTCACACTAACTCCTCCTCTGCCCACCTGATCCCCAGAGCTGCTGTGGGCTGCTTGTGGCCATGTGGGATTGAGGGGTTGGAGGTCTCTGGAGAGACAGGGTTCAGCCATTTCAACCAACCCCAGTACTCTGGAGTGACTCCCATCTGGATGCCACCCCATGGCAAGGTGGGAATGGGAAAGGAAGGAAAATATGGCTTGCTGACAACTCCCCTCTTCTCTATAGACTGAGCAGGGAGCCCACCGCAAAGGACAATCAATCAACCAGTACACACAGACCAAGACGTTTCACAAACTCCTGTCAAATATGACCTCCAATTATTCGGCATGGGTGGGTTTTTTATATGTTCTGGTAAATAAAACATTCTGATTAATTTGTTAAATGCAGATAATACTGGGATCTACCTCATAAGCTATTATGAGGTTTAAATGAGTTAATGTTGTAAAGTGCTTAGATCACTGCCTGGCACATAATAAGCACTGTGTGCCAATGGCTGTTAAATAAAATCACAAATAATTGTAAGCCACCACTAAATGCAGAGTGAGACTATCAAGTGCGAAAACACCACTTTCAAAATACAACAAAGACAGCTGTCTCTTTTCAAAGCTGACCCCGAGGAGGCTACGCACTTTCCCCAAGCAGGGTATCAATCTTGAAACATTCTGGCCTCCTCTTGGGAAATGCTTCAGAAAACAAGGGTGACAATATTGCAGGCTCACAGCATCCCCACCTAGCCTGGGAACCGGAGACTGGCAACTCGACCCAAACCATGTGAAACTCTGCTGTGCTTCACGTGAACTTGATCCAACACAAGTGGCTTAGATGACCTTAACAATTTCCAAGAGTCAGAGCTACCCAGAAAAGATAATAATATTATTAAGATCACCTGTTAGCTCGGAGCTTTATGGCTTACAAAACACTCTCCCCTCCACCATGGAGGATATACAAAAAGATGTTCCCCTAAAGGACAACATGCTTTGAACCAATGGCCTTGCTTTAAAGGACACACCCTCTCCCACAGGTGTCAGTTCTGAGGTGGGGGGTGTCTATTTGAAAACTCAGCCACCTTCTCAATGCTGCAGGATCTCCCACTTCCAAAGGTGTTGGAAACAGTAATACGTACGTAATGCTAAAACGAGGCTGAAGCCAGTGCCATCATCTTTGATATATCACAAGGCACTTTGGGATCTTAGAGTACCTCAGGGTCACTGAGATGGAGCAGTGCTCAGGGTTGGGTAGTGGAACTCTCTAGAAGGGAATGCCGGATCACAGAGTGCTTGGTTTCATCCAACCCCAGATTGGGGGGGCGGGGGTCCCTGCCCACATTGCTACTGACTTACGGAGCAGATGGCGGGCAGGCTCCCTTCACTTCACCTCCTGCCACTACCTGGGGTGGATGGGAGGAGGGCAAGAGGACGGGACTGGGGGAGGCAGTGCCAGCAGGAGGGGAGTGGGGCCACTGTTCAGCCACACCCCCGCACCTTTGTGCTTTTTGTTTTCTGTCCCTTCTCAAAGGGACTACCTTGACCCTCTCCTGCCTACTGCCTGAGCAGGGTGCAAAGCCATCCAAAACAGCCTGGAGGGCAACAGAGGCTTGGGTTTGGGGAGATTCAAAAGTGAGCAGCTGAGATGAGGTGGGGGTGGGGCACAAGTATTAGAACCCAAATCTGGCTTTTGTTGCCAGATGGAGAAGGTGCTCTTGGCCCAGACAGCCGCAAAAATAAATAAATAAACAAACAAACAAACAAATAAAATGACTTACAAAGAAAGATTTTGGGGAAAGGAGTGTGTGGCTATGGAGTGGCTTATGTGGATGGTGTGGATGAGTCATACCACAATGGTGGTCCTCTGTGTGGGCAGTTTGGCTCCAGGGCACTGCCCACCACACTTACAGCACCCCCTGGCTGGGGCCAGGGCCCTGAGATCTCTACTCTAACCAGAGACATCTGGGGAATTGATGGGCCAAGCAGAAGTTATGGGGAGAGAGGGGTAGAAGAGTGAAGCTGGGATGAGAGTAGGTACATGGGAAGCTACCAGTGACTGCATAGACATCTTTCTGGCTCCCTAACACACACATGCATACACACACTCATACAGCACTGTGCAACTTGGGCACATGCCAGTCACATTGAGCTCTGCATAAATGGCACTTCCTGGAATTACACAGCGCACAGCCTGAGCATTCATCCATGGCAGCCCTTCCACATGCACAAACGCTCATTCATAAGCACACTCTTGTGCACAAGTGTACATGCATGCACACAAGCAAACATACAGACACAGTCTCACTGAAATAAACATTTTGCAAATCTTTGGGCCTCCTCCCCTCCCCATACAGGCACTGCCCTTTCTGGCACCCACTTCGCTACTACCCCATTCACCAGGGAAGCAAAGGTGCTGGCTGACATGGGAAGGATGAATAAAGGGAACCTTGGGCTCCCTGCAATGACAGTTGGGGGCTGAGAAATGGGCAGAAGAGGCATGAGCAAGCTGACATCCTGACACTTCCCCACTCCCAAGTGTCCAGATCCCTATCCAACCTGCCTCACTTCTGTTGTGTCTTCACTACCACCCTTGGGGGCTCACCGAGCACCTACGGGAAGGAGTCACCCTCTGAGAAGGGCAGAGGTGGGGCTGCTCCCACCTGGGATTTGTCCTGAGACACTGGTTTTGCTGACAAGCACATACATGGTTTCTCGCCTCATCCTTAACAACCACCTTTGCTGCCACTGCTTCTAAGCTGGGTCTCCTCGCTGCTCAGTTCTAGCCTGCTTTGAGAGGTGGATCCCAGGTCCCTCTCATCCATCCTCAGTTCCTAAGGAGCCGAGGACAGACATCCAATCCTACCAGGGAGTGATGGCACAGGCGTCTTTGGGGAGGGGCAGCCTACCATGGACTGAGCCTTCCTGGGATAAGATGTGCGAGGAAGGAACTCTGTCCTCAATGACAGTGGCCTGGGAAAGTCTCGCTAGGTCACAGGGCTGCCTCCCCCCATCGCTGAGCGTTGAAACACTCCCCACCACATTCCAAACCTGGCTGCCCTGGTCTCCATCCCATACACAGGGCCACACACACACACACACACACACACACACACCATGCAAGGAGGGTCTTGGTCTCCTGCCAGCCCCTCGGGGTGGATCAGACCCAGCCATGCCAAGAGATCACAAATTAAACAGAACAAAGCCTATGCCAGAGTGCCTCTGGCCCTGCAGGCCTCATCTCCCTGATACCTTACTTTCCACTGGACTCCGGACCCACCAGTGGCTCCAGCTGAGCGCCCCTGCCCTGTCCTGGAAACTGTACCACCAGCCCCACCCCTCCCTGCACCATTTGGCTGGCACCTACAAAGGGAGCTGATGGGGGGGTGGGACGAAGACTCTGCTTGGAGTGGGAGTATTACAGTACCTTGGGCCAACGTTCTAGGGGGGCTGTATTGCATGATGGGGTGGGATGGGGTGTGAGTGTGTGATTATTGCGTCCTGGGAAGGAACCATGGTCTCTGCCTGCTCCCCACCCCCCCCACCTGCCCCCTCCAGGAGGGGGGGGGCCCAGCCTAGGTCTTGTGGGTGAACCGGGCCCACACCTGCTGCAGCTGGGACCGCGAGATGCGGAGCACCGAGGGCATGAGTCTGTGGTTGCCAGCAGCGAGGGGCGCGTGGCGCCGGTGGGGCGCCCGCACAGGGCTGCTCTCGGCCGAGCGGCTGCGCTGAATGAGGGAACCGGAGGAGCCCGAGGAGCCGCCGCTGCCGGGGTGAGGGTAATGCTCCGTCTCCAGCGTGGAGGAGGAGAACACGGAGGACGCCAGTCGTCGCAGGGGGCTGTACCGCGGGAGGGAGTGCCCCGAGAGTCTGTCCTCCTCCAACTGAAAGAGACCAAGAGAGTGGAGGGAAAAGAGGTGTCAGGCACAGACTCGACAGCTCCGTCTCCGGGGCCACCCACCGCTCACAGCCCCTGCGGCGCCGGCGTCCCGGGCAAGTGGGCGGGGTCAGGCAGGGTGGAGGAGGGTGCAAACCACCTGCCCTAAGGTCAGAATCTAGGCTCTGGCCTCCAACGCCCTTCCCCCTCCTCCTCCTCTCTGGAACTTACCACACTATGGTCTCTGCAAGGAGACCATGGTCACTCACCTCTTCCGAGAAGCCTTCCCGGCTTAGTACTACCTAGCTCAGGGTTGTTCTGGACTGGGGAACCCTTTCTCTTGGGAAGGTGGCTCTGTGCTCTGAGAGAGTTCCTTGCCATGTGTTGACAGCTGTGTGCTGCCTGTCTCCCCAGCTAGATTCCGTGCTACTCATTAGGTCTCAGAAACGTTCCCTGTACTCCCTCCGCCTTGGTACCCCCGTCCCATCACAGGGAAGTGTTGGGATCTGGGTGACAATGCGGCATAAGGTGGGACTCTAGAGCCCAGTTACTCTGTTTGAATCCCAATTCCAACACTTAAAATCTGAGCAAGTTACTGCACCTCTCTGAGCCTCAGCTTCCTCCTCTGTAAAATGGGGGTCATAATGGTGCTCACCTCAAAGGGTGGTCGTGAGGATTCAATGTTATAAGATGTAGCACTTGGAACAGCACCCGCCATAGAGTAAATGCTGCACTCTTCACGGAGCCATTGTAGTATCTAATTTTAAATCACTCTTCCAAATGAGGGAAGGGATGGACTCGTAGGAGGAGGGGCAAACTGAAGTATTTTCTTGAAAGTGGCTTTTCCCCTGCCCCCTCAAAGGCTGAGCCACCAGGCAGCCTGTGTACGAGGCTGGGCAGAGCTGCTGCCTCATCTCCTTCAGGAAGAATCCTGCCCTGTGTCCCCATGCCCTCCGAGTGAAGTGGATGTGTCCCAGATATGTAGGGGTAGAAATGGCGCCCAGGGTGCTACCAGACCTCTCCCATCCTGACCCTCTCTCTTCCTGAGACTGAGGCCAGTTGAAATAGCTTTTACAGCGGCAACAAGGACTGACTGGGCCAGCTCCTCCAGGAAGGAGGGGGCCTGGGACACTCAGCTCCAGCATCCCTTGCTGCTGTCAAGTGGGGGCACAAGGGACTTGGCATGGAGCCTCTAGCAGAGTAGGGAAGAGGGAGAACATTCTAATAGGACTGGTTTTGCTCCCACCTTGCTTTCCCTTTCATCTTCTTTTTGGCCAAGTCTAGGATCCTTCTGAGCTAGTCCCATCTGCACTAAAGCTTAGGGGTCTAAGGCCCACCCAGAGAGACCAAGGAACAGAGGCACCACTGTTGCCCAAAACCCCCTCTCACAGCACATGTGGGTGGCTTAACATTCCAGCCAGAGTTTGCTAAGCTGCCAGGCAGATTTTCATAGGATGGCATTGAATCCCAGAGTGCTCTTGCCCTTCAGACTGGGCACCACTTGTGGCCACCTGCTTGTCTTCACACCAGTTGAAATACCACCTGTGTGAGACCACTCCAGCTCCCTCCCCTGCAAGCTCCCAGCTTCTAGCAGATAAGAGTGCTCTGTTACCTCACTGATGGACCTGGATTGTAAACATCTTTCTAGACCTTTGCATCTCCACCCTACCGCTTATGACCTTGAGCTCCAAAAGGGCAGGATTGGGCAGCTTTATTCATCTTTGTCCCCCAGACCCTAGCACACTGTCCAGCACGTGGCAGGGAAATGCTTTGGTGCCTGCCAGGCAGTGTCTGTGTACTCAGGGCTTGCTGACCTGCTGTGCTACCAGACAGAGACAAAAGATAAAGGCAGGCAAACAGCCCTCCCCCAAATCACACACTTGCTAGCCTGCTTCACCCTTGCCCTAGCTTTTCCCGCCACTCCTAATTTGCACCTTAAATTTCCTTGAGAAGAAAGCCAGGTGTGTGGAAAACACACACACACACACACACACACACACACACACATACACCATCACCAAAGAACAATAGATACTTTTAAATAGCCCCAATTGTGCCTGCTTTCACAGTTTCCCTCCCCGTTCCCCACATGTGCAGGTGACAGAGTTGTAGGTGATCATAGTTTAAATGATTGGTGTTATGAGGAAGTTCACACATCAGGCACTGAGAAAATTGAGCTAGGTCTAGAGAGGGCTCCTCCAAAAAGGTGGCGGGGAAGAGGGAATTCATCAGAGATTTCTTGCCTGCCCTAAGCCGCATAATCTCCGCCTGTGGGTGAAGAGTCCCAAAAACTGTGATTCTAGGATGCAGCCAGATTTGGGAGGCCCTGCCATAGGCCCAGGCTGGGCTCACCACTTCCTTCAGGCCAGCCCAAAGACAGAAGAAAAAAATGGGCCAGTCCATTTCTCCCTGCTCCTCTACCCTTGATAAAGGAAGATCTCTGCTTCACTCCGCTGTCCTGAAGTACTTGGCAAAACATGTTATACCCCATATGTTCATCCAGAGACACACACAGAGGCTGCCCTGCACACTGACATGCCCACAGGCACACCTGGTGACGTGGCCCAGACAGTGGGTATGCACACAACATACACACACACACACACACACGCTCCAGGCTCTCTCTGATCCTGCACAAACCATCTGCTCTCTCTGGCCTGTATGTTTTCTGTTAAACTCACAGACCTCAGGCCAGGCGCAATGGCTCATGCCTGTAATCCCAGCACTTTGGGAGGCCGAGGCGGGTGGATCACCTGAGGTCAGGAGTTCGAGACCAGCCTCAACATGGAGAAACTCCGTCTCTACTAAAAATACAAAATTAGCAGGGCGTGGTGGTGGTGCATGCCTGTAATCCCAGCTACTCGGGAGGCTGAGGCAGGAGAATTGCTTGAACTTGGGAGGCGGAGGTTGTGGTGTCGAGATCACGCCATTGCACTCCAGCCTGGGCAACAAGAGCGAAACTCCGTCTCAAAAAAAAAAAAAAACTGCACAGACCTCAGACGGAATGGCTCAGAGCTCAGATCTCAGAACGAGCTGCCTGGGTTCAAGTTCCGGTGCTAACACTTACCAGCTGGTGCTCACCAGCTGGGCTAAAAACTTTGCTTCTATGAGTCTTAGTTTTCTTACTTTTAAAATCAAGATTCCCTATTCATAGTGTTGTTGTGAGGAATATACATATAAACATGAAAGTGCTTAGGACAGTGCTAACTATTGTTGTTATTATTAGAATTATTACTCCAATTGTTATCATCAATAGAAATGCTTTGACATTCTAGGCATCTGTGGTTCTGTACACACTTGCAGACCTGCTGCATATTCTACACAAATGCAGTAACGTGTGCACCCACCTGCAGGCACATACGTATGGACACATCCATCCACCAGTGCACGGCTCGAGCTCCACTGACACAAACGCACATGCGCAGGGTCAGAATGCTAACCAACCTCGATTCTGTACACTGTGGGGAACTCGAGACCCACAAACACCTCACGCCCAAAGACACACACAGCTCATCTCTTGCTGACACAGGTAGCGCCTGTCCCTGTCACAAGCAGTACCCAAGCCCAAGACTGACTGATTATAGAATCGGCCTGTGCTTCCCCATCCCACCAAATCTCTCTCTCCCCACCCTCTTGGCCAGAATTCCCCAAAGTGAGGATGAGTGCCAGGACACATGTAGGAATCTGCAGGTAAGAAAAACTTTAGAGATGAACCTCAGAAGAACCTCAGCTCCCTCACCTGGAGACCCAGAAAGAGACACTGACTGGCCCTCAGTCACTGGGAAGGGAACGGCAGAGCCAGGTCCAGACCTCGGTCTCCTGACTTTCATTCTGGGCTCTCTCTCTTGACACTGTCTGTCACCCTCCCTAGACTCTGCACTTTCTGCGGGTACAACCTATTGTGCAAGTCGCCTCTGATGCCTGTGGTACATGGCACACAGTAAATGCTCAGTGAGTGTGGACGAATGAATGAGAGTGGAGCAAGGACCCCAAACACATTTTGCTCCCTCTCCTGCTGACTGGTGCTGGGCGTGGTGGGATCAATGGCTAGTTACAACACAGTGGTGCCAGCCCACGTGACCGCCAGGTCTGCCAGGGCTGTGCCTCCAACTCAGGCCAGCTAGGGCCTCTCTGGGTGAGGACTCATGGGCCCCACTTTTTGAGCCCCCAGTTTCCAGTGTCCAGGCAAGGCCAGGATGCATATTCCCCAGGACCACAGCTCGGAGGTCCTCTCTTCTAGAAGGGACTTCTAGATAGGATGGGGTCTGAATGCAATCCTGCCCCCAGCTGCTTTTCCCAGGGCACCCACGTGGTCCCAAGCAAGGCCTCCCGATCTGAGCAAGTGGTAGAACTGGCCCCTGGCCCAACACCTGGGCACCTCCCAGAGCCACCTAGAGTGTACGCCCCCAACGTGGGACCACTATGTGGAACGCGGCGCAGCCCCTGAGCCCCTTCCGGCATCCCCTCCATGACTCTCTCCAGCCCCTCTGCGGGTTCATGGACCCCATTTGGCACACAGTGCTAGAGTTTTCCTCCATTTCCCAGGTCAGAGATCAGCCTCTGTCCCACACAGCGAAGCCTGGCCAGGCCAGTGGCTCTCTGCCTATTGTGACACCCTGTCTTGGTCAGAAGAAGAAAACCCAAATAGCATGAGACATTTTGCAATTTGGCCATCATCTGGCCCCTCCCTGCCCTTTCAGCCTTGTTCCTCAGTCCTCCCACACAAGGAGGTGCCATTGCAGCCAGACTGGGCCCTTCCAGGGCACCCAACACACCTGTGTCTGTGCTCAACTATAGTCTCTCTTGCCTTGGCTCCACTTCTCCCCATGGCCATCCACCTGGCTCTCAGAGCTCACCTCCTCCATGAAACCTGCCCTGATCATGGAAATCCCTTCCACTCCTCCCCGCTGCCCTCCAGACATCTCCTGCCCTGATTTCGGGGACCTTCTCCCCCATTCTCCTCCCATGCTCCGACCTCTCCCTCTCACTCATCATGCAGGGCTCCTTCTCCTCTCATTCCCCCTAGATGTGAGCACCTCTCAGCTTCCACCCTCACTTTTGGGTTCCACACCCTACACAGTCCTCTTGGGTAACATCACCCATTCCCATGGTTTCCCAAACCCCGAAATCTGTATTTCCAGCTGCAATCCCTCTCCTGAGCCTCAGGTACCTACACATGGACATCCCTTAGATTCCATCAGGTCATTGTATTTTTTATTTTATTTTATTTTACTGTTTTTCTTTGTTTTTTGTTTTTTGTTTGTGAGACAGAGTCTCGCTCTGTCGCCCAGGCTGGAGTGCAGTGGCACGATATCGGCTCACTGCAAGCTCTGCCTCCCAGGTTCACGCCATTCTCCTGCCTCAGCCTCACGAGTAGCTGGGACTACAGGCGCCTGCTACCACACCCAGCTAATTTTTTGTAGTTTTAGTAGAGACGGGGTTTCACCATGTTAGCCAGGATGGTCTCGATCTCCTGACCTCGTGACCCACCCACCTCGGCCTCCCAAAGTGCTGGGATTACAGGCGTGAGTCACTGCACTGATCAGTTCATTGTATTTAAATCCAAATTCTCACTCCCTTCAAAATCACTCAGCATATCAGCCGAGACACGAGATGCCCTGGCCGCCGCTCCATCACAGCCCTCTTGGCCTATCCCTAACACCCTTAGCACTATCCGCCTTGCCCCGCATCCACAGCCCCACCCCAGCCCAAGCCACTGGGGCACTCGCTTGCCACTGTCTGCCACGTGGCCTGCCTGCATCTCGTTTCATGCAATTTCAATCCATTTTCCACACAGCAGCCCAAGGATCATTCAACAGTACCAATGTAATCATGTTGCACTCCTTTTTAAAAGCCTTCAGTGGCCCACCAAACCTGCAGCATCAAGCCCTGACCCCTTAGCGTAGCCCTGAAGGCCATCTGTGGCGGGGCCCAGGGCTGACCTCGCAGCCTCCGCTGCTGCAGTGTGCCATCAGCTCAGTGCTCTCAGATCGCCCCCTCCCGGCCTGTGCAAAACACTGTACCCGTGGCCTGCGAGGACTTTCTCCCGCCTTGTCACTTGGCTTAATTGCTCATAGTGCCAGACTCAACTCAGAACTGAGAGGGCACTTCCTCTGGGGAGCCTTGCCTGCCCCCCAAACATGGTTTCAGACCCTTAAGCCTGTCTACCTCCATCACGGCCCTGTGACTGGGTTACTGGTCAGTAGTGCCAGCACATGTGGAGCACCCCAGGCCTACACACCAGGACTCTGGGCATCTGGAGATGGGGAGTGGGGTACAAGCCCAACCTTACCTGTCTCTGTGGGCCTGTGGGGTCCGACTCTCTCCGTCGAGGGCGGGGTCCCGAGTGCAGGGGTGAGTGGGAAGGGCTGCCAGGCGTGGGGGGCTGTGACGTCTCGGAACGGCCATCGGCCTGGCTCAGCTGGGGTGGCAGGGGCTGGGGTGGCAAATGCTGCAGGTCCTCCTCGGCCAGCACCTGCATGCTGCGTCCCCGGGGCCGGACGGTGGGCTCTGCCCCCAGCCGCCGCCGCTCTTCGCCCTCCTCGGGCAGTGGCCGCAGCTCCTCCGGCTCCTCGTCCGTGGTGCCCGACGTGCTGGGCTCAGCCCCCGGAGGGAAGTCCTTGAGCTCCGTCTCCTTGTCAATGATGACCCACTCTTTGCTGTCGAAGTCCTCCTCCTCAGCCAGCGGCACCGAGCGGAAGGCATTGCTTAGGGCCTCCTGCTCCACAGAGGCTGACACGTCCATGCGGCCGCTGGCCTGCCGGTCAGCGTGGCCTGTGTCCACTGACAGCATCTGGGCTGGCTGAGAGGAGCAGGCCTGGCGCGAGGGCGAGCCAGGCAGATCCATCCGTGACCTGCAAAGCCACCCCTCATGGGGCTCAATGCCCAGCCCCACGGGAACCCCAAGGACCCCATGCCAGTGGCAGGGTGGGGTGTGACTCCCGAAGCCTGACCGCAGTACCCCTCCCACCCTGGGCCAGGCCAGTTACCTCTAGGTTGTCACCCTCCAACCTCACTTCCTATCAAGGCTTTGTTAGTTCGTTTGTTAGTTCATTCATTCATTCATTCATTCATTCAACAAATGTTTTTGAATGCTTACCGTGCTCCAGGAATACAAACAAGCAGAAAATAAACTCGGGTTTCTGTGCAAGGAACGTTCTCTCCTGGGCCACCCTAGGGAAGCTAATCTTCCTCAGGCAAGCTTTGTTCTTGCCTCTCCAGTGCTCACAACCAGTGGTTACTTCCTGCTGCTTCCAGGCAAACACGCCCAACTGGCCCTTGAGTTTACAGAGGGCTTTCCAGTCTCTTCTGCCACCACCCTCCAGGCCTGCCTGGCTGGTTTCATCACTCCCAAGATGGCCTTGTTAGTCCCAGCTCAACAAACTCCAGTGACTCCCCAGCCCCAACAACAAAGTCCACACTCCTTGGTTTATACTCAAAGCCTCTCACAGCCTGAATATGGCTGTCTCCCCATTTCCCTCGCCAGCCCCATCTTAGATTCCACCCTTACGGCCCACCCCGAACGTGGCCTCTCCCCACAGGACCTCTCTCCACACACAGCCTGTCCTTCTACCCTTTGCTGTCTGATACAGGTTGGCTGTTGCCTTAGGCAGGTAGCCTGCCTTTCCCATCCTGCAAGGATTAGTGCTTTGTATCTCTCTCTCATCACAGGGTGAACCTCATGTCTGTTCACAATCTGTCTCCCCAAGAGACTGTGAGCCCTGCCGGGCAGGGCATGGGTCCCATCTAACTTTACCCCAAGGGCATTGATCCTGTCTTGGGACATCTCTTCTGTCGTTATCTTTTTTTTTTTTTTTTTTTTTGACGGAATCTCTGTCACCCAGACTGGAGTACAGTAGCATGATCTTGGCTCACTGTAACCTCCACCTCCCAGGTTCAAGCTATTCTCCTGCCTCAGCCTCCTGAGTAGCTGGGCTTACAGGAGCACACCACCACACCCTGCTAATTTTTGTATTTTTAGTAGAGACGGGGTTTCACCATTTTGGCCAGGCTGGTCTCAAACTCCTGACCTCAGGTGATCCACCCGCCTCGGCCTTCCAAAGTGCTGGGATTACAAGCATGAGCCACTGTGCCCGGCCTCGTTATCTTGAACTGTGCTGTGAATCTCACATTACTTTCAGAGCTTCTCAACTTGGGGCCATGCCAGCCCCAAGAGGAGGATATTTCTGGTTGTACAATAGTGTGTGGGGGGATGTTACACAAGGAGGAATTGCCCTCTCCCAAATGCCAGGGTACCCCACTGAGAACCACCACGGAGGCCTAACCTATCTTGGGTTTGTGCTGCTGCCTCATGTTCAGGCTGTGGGCAGGGGGCTGACTTTCATTCTCCCCCAGCATCGAGCCTATGGTTCAATGGCTCTTCAGCTGCAGAGGCAGGGGTGCAGATCAGAACCGCCTGCGGGGCTTTCTCAAAATACTCCTGCCCCAGCCTATGTGGGACCTGCCCAATCTGACTGTGCACAATATTTTTATTGACTTGTTAATAAAGACTTAAATAAAACATCCCTGAGAGAGGCCACCTAGGGTCTTATATTTATGCTCTCATGTAAATGGCTGATATCATTTCCTTTCTGAGGCACAGTTTGTTTTGATGGACATAAAGGGGAGAAAGGGTGCCAAAGAGGGCTCAGGGCTAGTGGTGCTTGTGTGTGTGTGTGTGTGTGTGTGTGTGAGTATTTGCATGTGTGTGCGTAGTGGGAGCTCAGACAGAGGGTTGGAGACAGGAGGCAGTGAGGTGGGAAATCCGAATCCCAACTGCTTTGTACTGTCTCCTGCTCTCAAGTGCCCCAGAGCCCCAGAGCCCATCCAGACCCTCTGTTGTCTATGATACCCTGTTCAGCCCTCAGCTTTCCCTACCATCCCTGCAATTGGGGTTCACTGTGAGCCAAACCAATTTGCTTCTTGTTCCCTAAAAGCAGGCAGCCCTTCAGGACTGTCTCATTCAAGGTATTTCCCACCTCTCTTCTCCATTTATATCCCTTCCCAAACTGCCTTTCCTCGTTTCTCCGTCTCCAGGGAGAGGGACTCCAGGCTACCACAGACGAAAAGGGTGGTCTTCAGTCCCAGGTAAGCCAACCTGTGTGAGTGTGTAAGGACTGAGTTTGCTCACGAGGAGATACATGGAGTGGATGCCAGAAAGGATACCCCTCTTATCCCCAGGACGGGGTCTTTGGAAGAGACCCCTTTTCTGGTGCAGAGAAGGCCCCAGTCCTACTGCAGAGTGAAGTCCCACTCAGAGGCCAGGGGAAGGTGGAAATATCTCTCAGAGGCCTCCCCACCTGATGTTGTCCCACCCACCACCAGCGCAGGTGGGGACCGGGCCCTGGCCCGTGTTGTCCACCCACCATCTGGGGTCAACAGATCACTTTCCCACCCTCCCACCTTCCCCTCCCAAAGGCTCACCTAGCTTCTAAATGCTCCTTTTCCCCAACGAGGTTCCCGCTGGTCCCCTCCCCTCTGTGACTTCAGATCCCTCAGCCCTAACCCCCAAAACTTGCCCTGCCCTCTCTTCTAGCAATTCCCAGGCCCTCTCCCCCAAAGCTGAAGACAGTCTACCTTGGCTGCACTTGAAGCATCTATAATTAGTCTCTAGGAGAAGAGGTTCTGGAAGCACACACACCTACCAACCAACTCACCCCTCACCCTTCCTGGGCCCAGGCACCCAGCCTGTCCCTCCTGCAGCCTGTACTCCCCCAATTCCCTTTCCTGGCATGAGCTGGGACCTCTCTGGATCCCCTACTGGCTTTCCCAGGCCCTGTCTCTGGCCCCAACTGAGTCTGACCCCAGGCCCACGCGTAACCCTCTCAGTACTTCCCAGGGTCTGCCCACCTCCGCCACACATCTGGCTTTTCCTCCAGACCAGCCATGTGAAGGCGGAGGGGGCCTTGGGCCCCAACCATGCCCCTGGTCCCAGACCCACCTCCTCTCAGGAAGCTCCACTCGCCCGTCCGCCGTGGACAGCCTCTCTGACTCAGGGCTGTTCACCCTCCGGTAGCGCAGAGAACGGACTGGGGTTGTGGGGGAGTCTGGGGGTGCACGCACTGGGGAGCTGGGGACCCCCATGCCTCGGCTCTGCTCCTCCTCCACACAGGGGCTCTGCAGGAGAGGGGGAGTGTCATGAGCTGGGGTTGATGAGGCAGCTGTGGGCGAATGGTCTCCTCAGGGTAAAGGAGACAGAGGATGATGATGATGGGAGACACAGGGAGGCTAGGGCGGGAAGGGACCAGGAAACAGAGGCAGGACAAGCATGCAGATGGTTGGGGACAGGGTGCTCAGGAGGAACAGGGCAGGGACCCAAGGCTGGGAATCGGGGTAAGAGAAAAGGCCACCCACGCCCTTCGCCCTGGCTGCAGTTACTTTGCCAATGTTGATCCGGAGTTTGTTCCGGTTGACATCTGTCTCCTCCCAGACTTCAGCCTCAGGACCCCCGGGGTGGGGGACAAGGTGGGGACTGGGGCCCAGCCCCTCAGAGGGCCTCCCGGGCAGAATTGGGGGTGCATTCTCCTGGTCACTCAGGTGCTCTCCCTGTAGCACATCCTCGGTGTTCTCCCGGAGCAGGTCCCCGGGCACCGGCGTCACATTGACCACCCTGGAGAGGACAGGAGGGAGCCATGGGCAAGGCTGGTGGGGGTGTCCTCTCCTCCCATGGCCCTCTCCTACCAGCACAGACCTGGGGACCACCCCTAGGAGCGGGCACAGAGGCAGTCCCATCGGGTAAGAGTGTCCCTAGACCCATCGCCATTGCTGGCCCACAAAGCCTCTGAGACCAGACCACCCTCAAGTTGGCAGGGGCCGCAAGGAGATGTCGCCATCTAGCTCTGTTGGCTTAGTGGATCCTGCTGTCGTTCAAGAACCTGCCAGATTCCCATTGGTATTCACTGTCCGGCTTCCTCCTTTAGACCCAGGAATGGGTCTAAAAAGGAGAATCACTTTGGAGTTCCTTTTAAAATTAGTTTTTTTTTATTACTATTTTGCAGTCTGGGAGCATAGATGGAAGTTGCCCTGAATATACACTTAAATTTTTTTTTATTTAATCTTCTTTGATGATTAAACTTTAGAGTTCTTTAAGCAACGTCTGGGCAATGTAATGTGCTACCACGTCCTGTTAAGTCTCCTCCCTAAACGTGTCCCCTGAAGCTCCTGCCCACTTCTCTCCTTGGCTCGCTCCTGGGGCTGGGTGGAGAGCCCCTTCTAACTCCAGCTCCTCCCTGGACCACCTGTGTCTTTGTGCCCGTTACATGGTTCTGAAATTGCTGACCCATCGATTTCAAACATCCCAGACTCAGCTGAGAGTGCTTTGAGGAAAGGAGCTGTAACTTTCAGGTGTATGGCCTCAAGACACCGCCATTAAATTCATGCATATGCATGATAAGAAAGAGATAAACTGTGGGCCTCAGTTAATTTCACTTGGGGTTCCCTGCTCCCCCAGGGACCCACTGAGGAAGACGCCCACTCTATGATCAGATTGAGGGTGGAGATGTGGCAGAGTTTCCCAAAGTCCCGAACTCCACTAAGGATAGGAAAGACAGCCAAGCGAGTCCAGGTAGGAAGAGAGGCGAGGAGAGGACCGCCTGCCCTCTCAGGTAACAGCTCCAGGCAGTGGCTGGTGGCTCCCCTTCCTGAGACTCACCCAAACATGGCTGCCGTCTGCCGGGTGTTCTGCTGGGGTGGGGTAGAGGTGCTCGTGGACAGGAGGGCATCGGTGCCTGCCTTCTCCCAGTCAAAGGCCTCATTCTCAGCAATGCCCCGTTCCTTCATGCTGTTCTCAAACACCGACATGATCAACTGCAGGGGATGAGGGTGGTGGGAGGACAAAGAGGTGATCCGGGGGCTAGCCAGGAGGAAGGGGCAATTGCTGGGATCACAGGGGGAAGACAGGAACCTTCCAGGACAGGAATGGCCCTGGAGGGGGCATTGGAAGGAGAAGGGCACATTGATTTTAAATGAAAACATGCACATGATATGCAAATCAACATGCAAATTATCATCTTGGATTAAGCCCCACTGACTGGATATGAACCCTCTGAGATCTGTCCCCTGGTTACCATCTCCAAACCTCCTCTGCCATTTCCACCATGTCGGCAACCCTCAACCACTGGGAGTTTCCAAACCCACGCATGGGTGCTGCCTCTACACAGACTGCCCCTCTGCTGGGGCGCCTCTCCCACTCATCCTCTCCTCTCTGCAGCTTCCCTTCTCTTCACCGTATATTCTCTCCACCATACAGCTGCCCTACAGGGCACAGGGCATCCGTTTGAATTGTCCACATGCCTATCTGTCAACTCTGCATCCCTGGCAGCCAGCACAGGGCCCCAGCCTGGGGGGTGCTTGCAGCTGTGTGGCCTTGGGGATCCCATGAGGCTAAGCCAAGATCAGGGGGCATCTCTGTGAGGCTCTGGGTTCAGGAGGTGGCAGACAGCTATAGACCCTCTGAAGTCCCCAGAACACTCCACTTCTGGCTTGGCTGTCTCCAGAGCACAGGGCAGGTTCTCTCTGCTGACAGGACCCGCTTGATTGAGTGCGTCCTGTGTGTCTGAGGCTGTCTCTGCTCCCACAGTGCGCAGCAGCGTGCCTGGTATATAGTGGATCCCAGGCAGAGCACTGCTGATGTTTTCCCCATTCTCTGATCAGGGTCAGTGAGTCCCATGGGGTGTGGTGATGGAGGCTTGGAAAGAGCACTGGACTCGGAGTCAGAAGATGTGCCTGAGCCCAGCCCTGCTCCTAACCACAATATTAGGCCTCAGTTCCCTCATCTATGAAATGGGCATGATCATCCCACTTGCCTCCCGCAGAGTTGTCACGTAAAGTACTTAAAAGCATTTGGGTTCATTAATTGTTTTTGTTTATTTGTTTGCTTGTTTGAGATGGAGTCTTGCTCTGTCACCCAGGCGGGAGTGCTGTGGTTTAATCTTAGCTCACTGCAACCTCCACCTCCCAAGTTCAAGCGATTCTTATACCTCAGCGTACTGAGTAGCTGGGATTACAGGTACCCACCATCTCGCCTGGCTAATTTTTGGGTTTTTTTTGTTTTTGTTTTTTTTTGAGACAGAGTCTTGCTCTGTCGCCCGGGCTGGAGTGCGGTGGCCGGATCTCAGCTCACTGCAAGCTCCGCCTCCCGGGTTTACGCCATTCTCCTGCCTCAGCCTCCCAAGTAGCTGGGACTACAGGCACCCGCCACCTCGCCCGGCTAGTTTTTTTTTGTATTTTTAGTAGAGACGGGGTTTCACCGTGTTAGCCAGGATGGTCTCGATCTCCTGACCTCGTGATCCGCCCGTCTCGGCCTCCCAAATTGCTGGGATTACAGGCTTGAGCCACCGTGCCCGGCCTAATTATTGTATTTTTACAAATATGTTGTAAAATATATACCATGTTGGCCAGGCTGGTCTTGAACTCCTGATCTCAAGTGACCCGACCGCCTCGGTCTCCCAAAGTGCTGGGATTACAGGTGTGAACCACCGCACCAGCCAGCTTCATTAATTGTTAAGAGCTGGGGCTGGGCACAGTGGCTCACGCCTGTAATCCCAGCACCTTGCGGGGCTGACGCAGGTGGATCACAAGGTCAGGAGCTCGAGTTCACCTGACCGACATGGTAAAACCCCATCTCAACTAAAACTACAAAAATTAGCTGGGCGTGGTGGCACATGCCTATAGTCTCAGCTATTCGGGAGGCTGAGGCAGGAGAATTGCTTGAACCTGGGCGGTAGAGGCTGCAGTGAGCAGAGGTCGCACCACCGCACTCCAGCCTGGGTGACAGAGCAAGACTCTGTCCCAAAAAAAAAAAAAAAAAAGAGAGAGAGCTGGAATAAAAATATAAGGAGCATTCATTATCATCAAAGGCTTGCTTGGAAGCTTAAATGAGTTAATACATGAAAAGCACTGAGAACAGGGTAAGCTCCTGATAAATCTTGGCTGTGACTAGTTTACAAGAGCATCCATGCCTTTAATGCAATTAGAAGACCAGGGGGAGAGGCTTGGGGACAAGGTGGAGCCGTGGAACCTCAGCAGGAGCGAGGTCTGCTGGGGGCAGTCACCTACAGAGTGGTGTCTAGGGAGCAGGGGCAGGGTACCAGGCTCCCACCTGGTAGTCGGGCTTGGTAAAGTAGTCGAGGCTGGCAATGTGGTCCAGGAAGAGGTGGAACTCTGACGGCATGTGCTTCAGCAGCATCCGGTGCTCATACTTCTCCTTGATCATCCCTACCTGCTCCTAGAGGCAAGAGGCCACAGGGAGATGGAGCCCCAGCTGCCCCCAAACCCCTTCTGCCACTTCAGACCCAGCTGCCTGGGGCTCACCTTGTCCTTGATCTTCCTCCAGGGCAGCTGGCCCACCGCAAACTCCACCAGCATGTAGAATAGGGACCACAGGTCATCGTGGCGGCCCATCTCCTGGAGGTGGGGGAAGGGAGTCACCTGCAGCTCTCAGGTCCTTCCCTGGGAATGGATGGCTGACCCTTCTCTGAGGGGCATCTGTCAGGGAGGCCTGACACCCAGTCCCCTAAGGACAGAACTGGGGTCTCCCTGAGGCCACAGCTCCGTCCCCAACCCTCCAACACACACACGAGTCCCATAGCCAAAACTACCGCGTGTGCTTCCTCACCCGACAGGGGTCTGTAGTGAGAACAGAGAGGATGGGGTTCCCGAAACAAATGAAGAAGGGGATACTGAGTCTGCCACAGAGGGGCCTTCCTCCAACCCAGGGTCTCTGGGGTGGCAGATTGCAGCCCCTGCCCCACTCTCCTCTCCCCACCCCTCCCCAGCAGTACACTGCACCCCGACCTTGCCCCTCCCACCTCCACATCCCGCAGCCCGGTCTTTGCCACTCACCCGGTTCTTGTGGGCATTGACCGAGGCATAGCGAACAGTTCCTCGAAACCCGGCCACATTCCGAGGCTGCAGAAGGGAGACCACCAAGAACGTCACCCACTATGCCCTCATCTCGGCCACCTCTCAACCCTGCCGCCAAGTCTAACTCTTCACCCTGACCACCTCCCCTGGCTGACGAGGCGGGCTTGCTCTCTGACCTTCCAGTCCTAAACCCGCCTGCTGACCCTGCTTCCTGCCCGGAGGGGGCAGGAAAATCACAAGGTATGGATGTGGCATCCCCCAAGAGTACAGGCTAACAGAGAGAGGGGACAGGCCAAGTGTGGACCCCAGAGCTGGGTGGTGCTGACACTGAACACAAGGCCAAGCCAGCTTAGGCAGGCGCAAGAAAAGTGGGTGAAGGGTCCCCAGATCTGGGAGTAAGGGGGAGTCCTCCACTGTCCTCCCCGCCCCGACGGTACTCACGGGCCGCACATCCCCCGTGGTGTTGGTGTACTGCCGGGCCAGCCCGAAGTCCAGCATATAGCACTTCCTGTAGGTGGAGGGCAGCCTGCCCATGGCAAAGTTTGACTAGGGGAGACAGCAGCTGTGAGCCCTGGGGGCCCCAACCCCAGCTGGGCAACCTCAAGGGGTACCAAGAAACAGCTCTGCAGCTGGTGAAGGGCCTTCAGCCCCACCTTCACTCGCCCGCAAGGAAATGTCAGTATTCACATGTGTGCACCAGGTCACAGCCTCTCATCTGAGGGGTGGGTGTGATCATCCCCATTATAGAGATGAGGAAACTGAAGGTCAAAGGGCTTGGGGAGCATCTCTGAGATCACACAGCAAGTGGTGACTCAGCCAAGTCTGCCCGGCTCCACATTTTTGGGACTCCCCAGCAGGGCAGTGTGATTTGGTGTAACTGGTGTGGCTGCCCAAGGCAGCAGGCCTGCTGGGTGACCTTGCGCCATTCAACTAACCTTTCTGGGCCTCAGTTTTCATCTCTTTAAGTAGGAGATTTTTCCTAGCACAAAGATTCAAGATGCCACAAAATCAGCTACTTGGAACTCCTTGCCAAGCCCCAGCCCCTCAGTCCCCTTCCCTCGATCCCTCCATCTTTTTCCAGCCCCCTTCACCTTCCTAGGTTCCAGGACTCTCAGGTCAGGGGCAAGGGATAAGGAACAGAAGGGAAGAACAGAGGAAAGGCCTGGGCATGGCCGAGGAGCAGGCAGGGGTGCATGCTCCTGGGAAGCAGGGGAGAGGAAGAGATGGGGCCTGGGAAGGAGAGCAGGAGGGGCTTGGGGAGAAGAGGCTGTCCCATCACAAGTCCCAACCATGGTTGCAGAGGAGAAACCAGGAGACCCAGGGAGAGAGTTGGGGGTGTGTTCTGGAGGAGGGAACAGAGAGGTGTGTTGGGGCAGTGCTCACAGGCTTGATGTCACGATGCAGGAAGCCCACAGAGTGGATGGCCTCGATGGACTCCAAGATCTGCTTGCCCAGCCGCAACGTGGTGCTCAGCGTGAAGGTGCCTCGCGGCTGGCTGCGGCGCAGGTCGGCCAGGTTCCGGCCCTGCATCGGGGTGGAGGTGGGGGGTAGACTCACCCTCAGCTGCCATCCCAGACACCACCATTGTGATACTCTTCCCAGTCACACCCCCAAAGGGTCGTGCCCACTCCCCTCTCCCAGGGCCACAGTCTCCCGTCCTTTCCCCTACCCTGGAGTCACAGCCCAAGCTCTTAGAGAGGGGAGGGAGGATGGGCCACAGGGACTTACCTGGAGCTGCATCACTACATAGTTAAACTTCTCGTTCCTGCCACAGCCAATGAACCTGCACACATGGTCCTTCCCTGAGGGGCAAAGACACAGATCTTCCAGCTGTTACTCTTTCTTCCTCACTTCCAAGTGAGGAAGAAACCCATCTCACTTCTAAGATGGGTTCCTAGTGCACTCTTGATTCCTGGTCCCTCTTGATTCCTGGCCCTGTGAGTGCCTCTCTTGCCACCTCCCTGGCCCTAGCCTCATCATGTCTCCTAGACTCCAGCTTCATCACTTCTTTGATCACCAACCCGGCTTTCTGCTCCATCACTCTCTTAGACCCTGGTCCCATCTCTCTTAGACTCTGGCTCCATCACCTCCCCCTTAGCTCCTGGCTCCATCCCCTCTTCCCTCTACCACACCACATCTCCTCCCTCACCCCAGCTTCTGATCTCATCGCCTCTCTTAGCCCCTGCCTTCATCATCTCTTCCCTCCCATTCCCCTGCCCGAGGCCCGAACCTTGCAGCTTCTTCAGCACAGCCACCTCCATCTTGAGGACCTGCTTGGGCTGCTGGGCTGACTCCACCTTGAGGGCCACATTCTCCCTGGTCAGCAGGTCCATGGCCTCGTAGATCTCACCAAAGCCCCCGCCCCCGATCTTTTTCAGCTATGAAGATGAGGGGATAGGGTGTTCAGGGATCAGTCTGAACAGCTCCTCATCCCACCCGCTGCTGAGTTGCATCCTTCATTGGTGGGGAAGCGGGGTATCTTTTTTTTTTTCTTTTTTTTGAGATGGAGTCTCACTTTGTTGCCCAGGCTGGAGTGCAGTGGTGCAATCTCAGCTCACTGCAACCTCTGCCTCCCGTGTTCAAGCAATTCTCATGCCCAAGTCTCCTGAGAAGCTGGGACCACAGGTGCCTGCCACCACACCGTCCTAATTTTTTATATTTTCAGTAGAGACGGGGTTTCACCATGTTGGCCAGGCTGGTGTCAAACTCCTGACCTCAGGTGATCCAGCCGCCTTGGCCTCCCAAAGCGCTGGAATTACAGGCATGAGCCACCACGCCCGGCCAGAAGGGGGTATCTTTGAAGGGGAGAACCTCATGTCTCTCTTCTTTGCCCCACCCCATCAGCACCCCACCTCCTCTCCTAGTGTCCTGGGACAGACACCTCAGCTCCTGAGCAACCACACACACACACACACACACACACACACACACACACACACACACAGGGCCAGATGTCAGAGTGGGTAGTAGGAAAGGGTAAAAGACCTGTGACCCCGTATAGATATGGAGAAAGCCTAATGTAGGATTCTGAGGGGACCCTGGACTGCCCTTGACCTTTTCTTCTCTAGAAGGACAACAAATATTATGTTCCCCCATCCCCTGTGTAAACTGAGCAACCCCTATCCAGAAGGAAAACCAATTCCAGGACCTCCCATCCTCAGGGCGGATTGATTACCTGGGGAAGCAGGCACTTCCTGGGGTTGGCAGCCCCCCGAGAGTCATAAGAAGGAGAGAGTATTTGGGCAAGGGGATTCAACAACGGGTGTTCGTGGCCCATGCTCACTGCGGAAGCTCACATCACTCCCTAGGTCAGATGCCCACAACCAGAATGAGCCTCTTCTCCAGGGCAGGGGGTACTGTGGGAGCGTGGTGGGACCGGGGCCTGGAGGGAATGGAGCAGCAGTCTGACCCTCTTGGCCTCCCACTCCAGCCTCCCAAAGCAGGCATTAGAAAGGCGGGGAGGAGAACCACAATAAAGTGAAGGAAGAGCTGGCAGGGAGCCGAGCAAAGCTGAGTTCTGGGGAGGGTCTCAAAATCATTTCAGCTCAGAGGCCCGGGGGTCCTGGAGGGTGAGGGATCTGCTGGCAGGCATGGGGAGCAGGGAGAAGGTGCTGATTTCCAAGCTGAGACTGGTTTGGTTTAAGAAAGATGTACGTGACCTCAGAGGAGGTCCACTGAAAAAAAAAAGAAAGAAGAATGGAGAGCTTGATGCTCACCCCCTCGGGGAGCTGCCTCAGTGGGGGCCTGTCCGCTCTGTGCACCTTCCCAAACCCTCATTCTGTCCTGCTGGCTTATAACTCTGATCAACCTGCAGACTCTGGCCGCTCAGCCTCCTGCATCTCTGAACCTGCCCCAAACATCTGTTCAGCCCTCAGATGCCTTGTGATTGTTTAGTGGTGGTTGACACTGAGGAATGGAGGGAGGAAGACCGACCAGGCAGAGCTGGAGGGCTGGGAGTTCCCAGGTTACCATTGAACTCACTCCAGAAAGAGACAGGAGCAGGAAGGGAAGATTTGGAAAAGAAGCAGAATGCTGGGTGGGAACTTCAAGGTGCTTGTGTCTGGGAAGGAGACAGGGAAAGAGGAAGGAGGAAGAACAGTGAGAAACCAGAGTTCCTTTCTCCTGGAGATGAAATTTAAAGGCAGGATTTCAGAGCCAGGAGGGGACAGACTCAGACTCATGGGAAACAACAGCTTGTCTGCCTCTGGGGTACTTTAAACTCTGGGGAGATGCAAATATATTCTAGATTCCTTTATGGTTTGCTTGTATGAGAACAGAGGAAAGGGCAAAGGGGAGGGGACAACCACATCTTTTTCTCACAGATGTCATCTCAGTTAATCCCCAAAGGTTCCTGGCAACACAGGTGATGAAGGTCATGTGATTCCCCATTTTGCACAGAAGGAAAACCAAGGCACGGGAAGTGCAATACCTTTTCCCACGTCACACTGCTAGTTAATAGCAAAGGCAGGTCCAAGCGCGGTGGCTCATGCCTGTAATCTCAACACTTTGGGAGGCTGAAGCGGGTGGATCACCTGAGGCCAGGAGTTTGAGCCCAGCCTGGCCAACATGGCGAAACCCCATCTCTATCTAAAACTACAAAACACTAGCGGGGCGTGGTGGTGGGCACCTGTAATCCCAGCTACCTGGGAAGCTGAGGCAGAAGAATCGCTTGAACCTGGGAGGCGGAGGCTGCAGTGAGCCAAGATCGCACCATTGCACTTCAGCCTGTGCAACAAGAGAGAAACTCTGTCTCAAAAAAAAAAAAAAAAAAGCAATGCCAGGTTTCATTTAAACCCAGGCAATCAAATGCAGAATCCGTAATGTTGCAGAATCCATAATGTTACAGAAACTGCAGACCCATCAACATTAAAAGTGTGAGTGCTGAGATTCAAGCCCAGATCTGCCGGGCTCCGAAATCATTGCCAGAGATAAGTCAGGAAGGCTCGGGACAGCCAAGACATTTATGACACCTACTTCCCAATTTCCCAGGGTGCCCTGGGGTATTTCTCCACCACCTTCGTTTCCCAGCAGAGCCTATTTCTCCTTCTTTACTCCCCTCCTTCCCCACCCACCCCCCACCCATTATGGAACTTCCATAAGACAGGGAACTGGGTGTCTTCACCACCCACTCCCCCAACATCCCTTCTCCTTTTCACCACAGCCAGGGCAGACTTATACATGAGACCCAGTGACTAGGCCCCTGATAACTCTAGGGGGTCCATGAAAATGTTTTAATTTCTTTTAAAATCATAAAGGAAGCTGGGTATGGTGCCTCATGCCTGTAATCCCAGTACTTTAGGAGGATGAAGAGGGTGGATCACTTGAGGTCAGGAGTTTGAGACCAGCCTGGCCAACATGGGGAAACCCCATCTCTACTAAAAATACAAAAATTAGCCGGGTGTGGTGGCGGGTATCTGTAATCCCAACTACTCAAGAGGCTGAGGCATAAGAATTGCTTGAATCTGGGAGGCAGAGGTTGCAGTGAGCCGAGATCTCATCACTACACTCAAGCCTGGGCGACAGAGTGAGACCCTGTCTCAAAAAAATAAAATAAAATAAAAAATCATCAGGGGAAAACAATGAACCTCTAGGTAAAAGAGAACAATCTAGTATATAATATTAATATATTCATCTTTATACCAATGCAGTCATAAAATACAATTTTAAGTACTTTCTTATGGAGGAAGGGGTCCAAGAAAGTCACAATGTGGCCCTGCCCACAGTCCAGTAATAGGAATATTCTCTCAATTTCCCTTTTCTTCACTCCTGCTAAATTTTACATGACCCCAGGCCCTGCTGAAGGACCTCCCTAAACTAGAGGAGAAATATGACACAATAGGATCAGCATTGGTCCTCGGGAGGAAGGAGACCTGGTTTCTTGGGCAGCTCTGGGTGGTCTGGGGTGAGTTTCATAAACTCTCTGAGCCTCCACTCTTCCTCCTCTGTAAAATGAAGAGAGTTGGACTAGAATTGGTCACAAAGGTTTCTTCGGCTCAGTGGTCCTGATTCTTGGATGGGCTGATTCTTGTCAGACAGACCTAGTCATGGAGACTTGGCAAATTAGCTAAGCAATTTCCTCAGTTTCCACACCTGTGAAATGGGATTAATAAATGGGAATACAAATCTACTTGGTAAGTTCTTGAGACAACGCACATAAGGCATTTTGCACAGTGCCTGAAAACAGTGAATGCTCAAAGCAAATACTAAGTCATTATTACTATTATTGTTTGCTATTCTGATTCTGAGAAGCACCCCTCAAGATGAATAAAATGTTATTATTTTATTTTATGTTTTTAGAGACAGGTTAACCAAGCTGGATTTGAACTCCTGGGCTCAAGCGATCCTCCTGCTTCAGCCTGCCAAGTATGGAGGATTTATTTATTTATTTATTTATTTATTTATTTAGAGGCAGAGTCTCGCTCTGTCGCCCAGGCTGGAGTACAATGGCATGATCTCAGCTCACTGCAACCTCTGCCTCCCAGGTTCAAGTGATTCTCCTGCCTCAGCCTCCCGGGTAGCTGGGATTACAGGCGCCCGCCGCCTGGCCCGGCTAATTTTTGTATTTTTAGTAGACATGAGGTTTCACCATGTTGCCAGCCTGGTCTCAAACTCGTGACCGCAAGTGATCCTCCCACCTCGGCCTCCCAAAGTGCTGGGATTACAGGTGTGGGCCACCATGCCTGGTCCCTGTATTTATTTTTAAATGCCACATCTAGTGCCACTGACCCCCATTTTCTCCTGGCCACCGAGATCTATGGGCAGTTTGCCTTGGTTCTTGAGCTCTGCCTCCCACCTCAGTGCCATCCTCTCCGGGAACAGGTTGAAAGGAGGCATGTGGCCCCTCACCCTCTCTAACTCTCCCGGGGGGGGGGGTCGGCGGTGAGGAGAGGTCGATATGCTTGCCCTCCCCCCAGCTACCCGCTCCATTTCGCTCCCCACTCATCTTCCACGCCTTCCCTCAGAAATCACAAAAAAGTTCTAGCCTAAACTCACATGTGTGTAAAAACTGTCTTTCCCTCACCACTTCGGTGTAAATGTCATTCTACCTCCAATCCGCCAGAAACTAAGCTCGGGTGCCAGAGGCTCCGAGGTCTGGGAGGAACACTCCTCTCTTTGCCAGATCCTTGTTCCTTTTATTACCTCCCTGGCTCTTCCTCCCCCATTTCTGTAGTCTCCCTCTCAGGAAGTCCCCCCTCGGGACAGAAACAGCCCATTTCCTCATCCCTTGAGGACCCCTAGAAGTCTCCTCCTCTTCACCCCTTCCACTCCCAACCCCCAGTCCCAGAGACATCTCTGAAAACGCCGCCACCGTTGCCTCTTTCTAGGCTTCTAGGGGACCTGCACGGCCGATGGCTGTTGCCGTGGAGACCCGCCTGCACCCGGGCCTCACCCTCCTCTCCAACCCCGTACTCCCGTGAGCTGAGCCTCCCCCTACTAAAGCACGCGGGCGCGCACACTCGCAAGCACACACGCACACACACACACGCACATACACACGACTCGGAGTGTACCTGACCTCTGTTGTTCTCCCTCCCCTCCTCCTGGCTTCCCACTCCGGTGCAGTCCCACAGGCTCACACACGGGTTCCCCCACACTGCCGCCCACAGTCGGCCCCACATTATCCTGCTCCCACAGTAAGAGGACACCAGAGCGCTATTAAGTGACGGAAAAAGGGTGGGTGATTTACAGTAGGTCTCCCTCCCCAAACGCTATCATTCCCCCAGCCCTCACGCGCCCCCTCCCAGGCAGGCCCGGTTCCCGAGGACGCTGACACTACAACTCCCAGCAGGCCCAGCAGCCCGAAGCCCTGGGCTGGAGGAGCAGGGCACGCCGGGAGATGGAGTCTCGCCGTGCTGCACCTGCCGCAGGACCCGGCGAGGGGAGGAGGCTGGATGGAGAAGATGGAGTGCGGGTGCGGCGGGAGCAGCCTGCAGGGCCTTTCCCTAAACACAAGCCTTTCCGTCCTCTGCGGAAGCGGAGGGACACATGCTCGTCCACTGCCCTTCTCCAAGGTCCGTCAGAGAAAAAGCTCCCTCCCCCACCGCTCTTCCTCCTCCCCACACTGGCCTCTGCAGCTCCTGCATCCAACCAGGAGTTGTTCCAGGCTTGGCCTGACCAACGTGACCTAGCGGGGAGAGGGGTGATAGAGGGCGGGGCTGAAGAGAGGGCACTGGGAGAAAGCTATTGTCCACATGTGGTGGCAAAAATAATGACCTGCAAGCAGTATGCAAATGAGCTTAGAGGCACCTCCCTCTTAGGGTAGGGGAGCGGAGGGCACTGGTTTTAACAAGTCTTCAGGTCCTTGCCTCCCTCCCCGCTACCCTCCCTCTGCCCCGCCGGGTCACTCACTCACCACCTTCCAGCGATCCTTGACCACGTAGTTGGCCGGCAGGATGTCGGCCTGCTCCCCTCCCCCACTCATGTTGGTTTCGTCCTTAAGGGCGGCCGCTAGGCACTGCATCCGCCAGCCAGAGGGAGGGGTGTCCGCAGGGCCTGTCCTGAGGGGGCCATCTACCTAGGGGAGTGCGGAGGGGCTGTGAGGGCGGGCTGCAGACCCAGGACCACCTGGCAGGTAATGGAGGAGAGGAGCTCCACTCCTGCCCCGCATTCTTCCTGGTCCCACTGGACAGATGCTCCAGGAGTTACCAGGGGAAAGATTGTATAAAGGCCAGTGCAAGGGAGGTACAGACTACGAACTGGAGATGGTTAAAATCAGCAACAGGACACACATGTTGACCAACGAAGAAGAGGAAAATGACAGTGAACAGGCCGAAGGGAAAGAGAGATATGCTAACTGATGCCAGGAAGACTTGCTGACCAACGGAGCATACCAGACTGGGATCCTCTCCCTTGTAGGGGAGGCCTGGGCCTTGGCTCCCCCTTAGGGGCGTCCCTGTGTCACAAAATGTCCATGGAGCTGTGCAACGGAGGCTTAGTGAAAAGGGAAGACCTGCCACCCAAGGGGTGACCCATGGGACACCGACACCAACGTGACCTGCTAATCAGCCCTGAGAGATGTGGTAATCAAGAAAATGAGGGAAGGCACTAAAGCCCTTTGAGGGTGGTGTTAACTGAGGGGGATGCAGGTGCTGAGAGGCACACACCTTTCTCAGGGTGAGCTGAACCCACTGACACAGCCATGGGGTTGGGAGGTCAGGATATGAGAGATGAGGTGAACACAGGTGACAGACTCAAGACATGGATGTCAGATGGACAGCAGCCTTGTGGCCACTCCAGAGGGACAGAGGTGGGCTGAATTGGGGGGGGGGGCAGGAAAATGGGAGGGGCCTAGCAGAAAGCAGGAGGAGTGAAAGGGAACAGCAGGTGTGGGTGGGCATTGGGTGAGAGAGCCTCTGACCACACCTTTCTGTGTCTGCTTAGGAATCAACAAGAAAGAACACAGCTCTCCTCAAATTAGGACAGGTAGAAGTTGGATATCAGGGAGAGTTTCCCAATGGCAGGGGTTGGGAGAGCCAGGCAGATGTTACCGGAGAAATGCCCATGTATGCACATGCATATGTCTGTGTGTGTATCTGTGCATGTATCCTTCTGTGTGTGTATGTGCCTTTGTGTGTCTTTCTTTGTATATCTTTTCTGTGTGTCTGTCTGCTTTTCTACATGTATCTATGTGTCTGTATGTGCTTGTGTGTGTGTTGTGTCTGTCTGTGTGTGATGTGCATGTGTGTAGGCAAGGGGCCAGAAGACATGACTTTCTGAGATCTCTGCCAACCCAGGACAGAATTTGGAACCAGGATATTTTCCTCTTCTCTTTCCCTCACACTTTTTAGAAGCACACTACTGTGCCCTCACAATGACCCTGAAGAGTCACAAATAGAGAAAGAGGGAAGTTACTTAGGCTGGGGTTTGGGGGTTGTGGGTTGGGGGAGGAAGGTGGCTAAAGAGATCTATAGATGGGGTAGAAACTACATAAACCCCCCTTTCCTTGGGATGAAATAACTTCCCAGGGCTCCCGCATCTAGACATCATGCCATAGGGGACAGGGTGGGAAGTGGAGGTGTGGAAACCACCTTCCAAATCATGATGTGCCACTGTGGACATATGGAGAAGGGATCTTCATGGAGAGGGACGCTGCCACTCCTTTTCTCTTTCTTCAAATGACTAAGCTGAGCTGTTTCCTCCAATCCTTACAACTTCAGAGCATCAGGACTTCCCTCCTTCTGCCAAAGTGGGATATGGGGCATCAGGAATTTGAAGGGCAGTGAGGGCAATGGCAGGATGAAGGGAGAGGTAGGGATGGGGCTTCTGGAATAAAGGTGGAGGAGACAGGTTGAGGACAAGACTGAAGAAGCAATTGAACTGGTGGGAGGGAGCCTTCAGAAGTTGAACTGGGTGAACTCTGGTGGGCTTTCCAGTCCTGGGACAGTGGATCTCTTAGGTTGATAAGGAAAATTTGTGTCCTGCTCCCATTTTATAGATGAGCAAACCAAAAAGAAACAGATGAGGCAAGAGAAGGAAGAGTGGAGCCAGGAAGATAAATGAGGGTTACCTGCCTCTCCCTCTCCACTATCCTTCTCTCTGTGTGTGAGGACTACGCTCAGCAGAGACTGGGTTGGATAATACAAACACGCGACACTTGGTTGCCCCGTTACTGCCGCCTCAGGCCCCTATGTGCGCATGGGAGCATGGGCACATGGTGAAGGCGAGGGCTTGTGCAGTTTGTATGAGTATCTGTCAGAGAGTGCAGGTAGAAGCATGTGGGGCCAGTGATGGTACATAGGGGTACGTGGAAGTGGTGGGAACTCATCATGGCCTGTGGATACAAGTGTTGCTGTGTAACTCTGCAAGGTGTCAGCAGGGGTGTGTGGGAATCTGGGAGCCCAGGTTAGGAGAGGTGATGGAGACCAGCGAGAGGTGATGGGGACAGGTGAAAGAGGTGTGGAGGGAGGCAGAGGGGAATGTCAGGGATGAGGAGCAACAGGATTAGAGGAGGGGGGTGGGTAGGATAGAGACTGGTGAGAGATAACGATGACAGGCAAAGAAGAGATAGGACCATGGGAGGGATTTCTGGGCACAGTTGAGGGGGTGAGGAAGTAGATAAGAAGACAGGTGGGAGGCATGGAGGGACTGAGGACAGGGAGGGAGGTTATGGAGACAGCTGAATGACTCGTCAGGGGTGACAGGAGACCCAGGGGTGAAGCCATGGGGACAGGGGACTGAGGTGAGTGGGGAGGAGCAAAGTGCCTGGAGGATGGTTTGGGGAGGGAGGTCTGTGTGCTGGGGACAGGGAGCGGCTCCAGGCCTCGGCGCGGCCCAGGCGGTGTAGGCCAGCGTCCCAGCCCAGCGGGCGGCGACAGCAGCGCGGAGGGGAGCCCAAGAAGGCTGCGCTGGGAGGCGAGCCAGGCGGAGCCCCCTGAGCCCACTAAGGAGCCCCCGCCCCGACCCCGGCCCGCCCCGCCCCGCCTCACCTGCTCTGTGCCCGCTGCGGCTGCGGCTGCGGCGGCGGTGGAGGCAGCGGCTCGGGGCGGCGCATCCCCCGGGGCCGGGGCGGGGCGGGGGCGGCTCAGTGCGGCGTTGGGCGACCCGCTCCCTCCGGCTGCGGCGGCGGCGGCGGCGGCCTTCCGACCGGGACCATCCCGGCCCGGCCCGGCCCCGATCCTCCTAGGGCGACGGCGGCGGCAGCGGCGGAGCGGGGAGCTGCCCACAATGCACTGCGCCGCCAGCATCAGCACCAGCCCTGACATCACCGCCCGCTGCCCGCTCTGACATCACCGCTCCTCCTCTGACATCACGTTCCACCGGCCCCGCTCCGCTCTCCTCCAGCCTTGGGATTCTCTGGCTGTCCCGCTCCAGCTCTCAGGTTCTCCTTACCGCTCTCTGCCACTCACTTGACTCCATCTCCCAGCACAGCCCCATCACTCCTTACCTGCTCCCATAAAACTCACCTGTCTCCATCACCCTTTATCTTCCCCACTCCCAGTATGTCTCTAAAATTCCTCACCTGACCCATCAGTGTCGCCCGATTACCCACTCCATCCTCTACATGTTTATATCTCCTTCCTCTAAACTCATCCCCCTCTCCTGTACCCATCCTCCCACACGTCCCTATCACCCACCTCTTCTGGGACCATCCCACACTCTCACCCACCACCTGTCACGTGTAATTCTCACCTCACCACCTATATACTTTATCTTTTGGCTCAACCTGTGTCTCTCTTGGCCCTTTGTTTCATTTGTGGACAAACTCTGCCATTGGTTTTTACTGCTTACCAAATAAGATGCATACTCTTTACTGTAACATCAAAACACCTTCCCAACATGGACCCATAAGGCCATTACTCCCCTTCTGACATGTTGGATTACTCAGCAACTCAACAATCCAACATTCCTTGAGCAACAAACTCTGCATGCCACCTGTCTCTTTCAGTTTGTTCCTTTTTTTTTTTTTTTTTTTTTTTTGAGACAGGGTCTCATTCTGCTGCCCAGGCTGGAGTGTAGTGGCACAGTCTCAGTTCATTGCAACCTCTGCTTCCTGGACTCAAGCAATTCTCCAGCCTCAGTCTCCCAAGTACTTGAGACTACAGGTGTGAGCCACTATCCCCGGCTAATTTTTGTATTTTTTGTAGAGATGGGGTTTCACCGTATTCCCCAGGCTGGTCTTGAATTCCTGAGCTCAAAGCCATCTGCCCACCTTGGCCTCCCAAAGTGCTGGGATTACAGGAATGAGCCATTGTGCCCAGCCAGTTCCTTCCTTCCTTAATGCCTTCAACAAATGCATACAGAGCAACTTCAATAATAATAACAACAACAACAATGGGCCAGGTGCAATGGCTCGTGCCTATAATCCCAACACTTTGGGATACCAAGGCAACAGGATCGCTTGAGCCCGGGAGTTCAAGACCAGCCTGGGCAACATAGTGAGACCTCATGTGTACAAAAAATTTAAAAATTAGCTGGGTGTGGTGGTGTGCACCTGCAGTCCCAGCTACTCAGGAGGCTGAGGGGGAAGGATTTCTTGAGCCCAGGAGGTCAACACTGCAGTGAGTCGTGATTATGCTACTGCGTGCCAGCCTGGATGACAGAGCGAGACTCTGTCTCAATAATAACAACAACAACAGCAACAATTGCATCAGTTATTTACTTCTGCCAGACACTACTCTGACTTTACATATGTTAATTAATTTAATCCTGATGACAACCCTATAAGGTAAGAGGACTATTGTTATCCCTTGTTTTATAGACGAGGAAACTAAGATACAGAGAGGTTAGGTAATATGCATTCGGTTACACAGCTAGCAAGTGGCAGAGCTGGAATTCAATCCCTGGCCCTGGAGTCCATGGTTCTAATCACCACGTTGGGAGGAAGGATCATTGAGCCTGCAAGAGTAATCAGGGAAGGCTTCTTGGAGGAGGCACATTCAGCTGTAATTTGAAGAATTAGTAGAAGTTTGCCAACAGAGAAGTGGGGCCAGGGCAGAGGATGAAAGAGACTTCCAGGCTGAGAAGACAGCATAAGATGAGGCTGGGGCGGGCGTGTGCAAGATCATGAAAGATCTTGTGTGCAGTGCTAAGATTAGATTTTACTCATTTGGTTTTTGGAAGTGTAGTGGATACTGTGGAGAGCCATTCAGATCTCCCTTCAGAATCTAGGTGCGTATTCTCCCAGATATGAGATGTTGAAGGCTGACTGCTTTCAGCTGACCTGTTCTCTGGGAATTGCCTTTGGCCAAGGGAGCTGCCTCATTCAAGATCATGCCCCCTTCCTGGGACATCCCACATCCAATCGATGAGTATAAAGGCCTGGCCCCCTTACTTCAACTGGGGACACCTCCTAAGGGACATCCCATTTTCAAAACTAATAGGGACAGCTGAGGCTTCTATTGAGACTACATCAGAGCTCAACTCCCCCTTCCATGCAACCTTGCCTTCTTCAGTCCTCCACAGAGGTTGATCACGAGAGCACATCCCCATAAACTTACTGCGTGATCATCTCTGTCTCAGAAGCAGTGTCCTGGGGAGCCTGATTTTCAGATAGGGAACCACTGAGGAATTTTGAGCAAAGACGAGACAAGGTCCGATCTGAGTGTTGGGTTAGAATTCTAGTTTCTTTTTCGTTTTTGTTTTCAGTACTTTAAAAATGTTGCTCTATAGTCTTCTAACTTGCATTTTTTTCTGATGAGAAATTTGCAATTATCCTATCTCTGTTCCTTTGCATGAAATCTATGCCTTTTATGCGTCTATATTTTTAATTTGTTTTGTTTTGTTTTGTTTTGTCTTTTGAGACTGAGTCTCGCTTTGTCACCCAGACTGCTGGAGTGCAGTGGCACTATCTAGGTTCAAGTGATTCTCCTGTCTCAGCTTCCCAAGTAGCTGAGATTACAGGCGTGCACCACCACGCCCAGCTATTTTTTTGTATTTTTAGTAAAGACAGGGTTTCACCATGTTGGTCAAGCTGATCTCAAACTCCTGACCTCAAATGATCTGCCTGCCTCAGCCTCCCAAAGTGCTGGGATTATAGGCATGAGCCACCACGCCCAGACCAAGGCCTCTGGTTTCTTTTAAGATTTTCTCTTTGTCACTGGATTTAGCTGTTTAAGCTATTTGATTATGATGTGTCTTTTTTACATAGTTTTATTCATGTTTCTTGTGCTTGGGTTTGTTGACATTCTCGTATCTGTGCATTTATAGTTTTCATCAAATTAGGAAATTTTTCAGCCATTATTTTCTTAAATATTTTTTCTGCCCTCCCCTTTCCTTCAGGGACTCCAATTACCCTGTATATTAGGCCATTTGAACTTGTCCCACAACCCACTGATGCTTTACTTTTTCCCAGCCTTTTTTCTTGCTGTGTTTCATTTTGGATAATTTCTATTGCTATATATTCAAGTTCATTAATCAAGTTCATTAATCTTTTCTCTTACAGCATCTAATCTAGTATTAATTCCATCCAATGTATTTTTCACTGTTGTTTACAATTCTGGAAGTTCGATCTGGGTCTTTTAAAATCTTCCATATCTCTACTCAGTTTTTTCTTCTAACTTCTTAAACATATGGAATAATTATAATACACTTTTCTACTAATTCTATCTAAACAATTTCTTGATTCGTTTCAACAGATTTTCATTCCTACTATGGGTCATATTTTCTGCTTCTTTCCATGTCTAGTAATTTTTTACTGGATGCCAAATACTGTGAATTTTACCTTGCTGAGTCTTGTATATTTTTATATTTCAGTGAATATGATTCAGCTTTGTTTTGGATTGCACAGTTAATTTTTAAGAAGTAAAAAAACAGGCTGGGCATTGTGGTTTATGCCTGTGAATCTCAACATTTTGGGAGGCAAATGAAGGAGGATTGCTTGAGCCCAGGAGCTTAAGACCAGCCTGGGCAACATGGAGAGACCCTGTCTCCACAGAAAAAAAAAAAAAAATCAAAACTTAGCCAGGCGTGGTAGCATGTATCTGTGGTCCCAGATACTTGGGAGGCTGAGGCAGGAGGATCGCTTGAGTCCAGGATGTCAATGCTGCAGTAAGCCATGATCATGCCACTGTACTCCAACCTGGGTGAACGAGCAAAACGCTGTCTCAGAAAAAGAAAAGAAACAGAGAGATAGACAGAGAGAAACAGAGAAAGAGAGAGAGAGAGGGAGAGAGAGAGAGAGAGAAGAAAAACCAGTTTGGGCCAGGCGCAGTGGCTCATGCCTGTAATCCCAGCACTTTGGGAGGACGAGGTCAGGAGATCGAGACCATCCTGGCTAACATGGTGAAACCCCATCTCTATTAAAAATGCAAAAAATTAGCCAGGCGTGGTAGTGGGCGCCTGTAGTCCCAGTTACTGGGGAGGCTGAGGCAGGAGAATGGCGAGCCGAGATCGTACAACTGCACTCCAGCCTGGGAGACAGAATGAGACTCCGTCTCAAAAAAAAAAGAAAGAAAAAGGAAAAAGAGAAACCAGTTTGATCCTTTCAAAGTTTACTTTTAAGTTTTGTTAGGTTAGATCAGAGCAGCCTCCAGTCTAGGGCTAATATTTCTCTGACGCTAAGACAAAACCTAATTTTTTTCGCCACTAAGGCAAAGCCCTATGAATTTTCCATATGAGCCAGTAGGAACAGGCACTAGTTCCATCCCTGTGTGAGCTCAAAAATTGTTCACTCTGCTGCTTTCAGATGTTTTTCCCCACCACAGATAGTTCCCTCATACACATGTGCTGATCAGTCCTCAGCTATCTATTCATGGAACCCTCTGAACCTCTCCAGTGCTCTCCTGTCCTGTACTCTCTCCTGCAAACTAGAGGCCTTGGCCTCCCTGGACTCCCAGCTCTATCTCCTCCATCAAAGAGACAGCCAGGCTCAGCCTGGGTTCCTCCATCCTGCAGCCTGGTAACCTTGCAGGCAATAAGCTGGGGCAAATGTAAAGCTCGTCTACTTTGTTTTCAGTCTTTCAGGGATTACAGTATTGTTCTGTGCTGCCTGACGGCCAATGTTCAAACCTTATTGCTCTATATTCATATATTCTGTCCAGTTTTTTAGTTGTTAAAGACGGGAGGGTAAATCTAGGTCTTGCTACTTCTTGGCCAGAAGAAGACATTTGATCTGGGTGTGACATGGCAGGAGTGTGAGGATAGACCGGAAGAGCTCCTCCAGATGCTTGATTTCTGCCTTCCTTAAGTCACTACAGCCCTTTGCACATTACTGCATGGCGTTAACCTGATTTCTCCTATTCTTGAGCTACGGCTGGCTCCTCCCAAAGCCAAATGGAGTCTAAAGTCTCAGATACTCTCCTTTACTCCTTTTTGTAGCTCTGTTAGTGCCCATTGAATGTCTCACACAAAATAAATGCTTTTAAAATGTGTCCCCAACCTGTACATTAAAAGGAATTTAAAGCTGGGCACAGTGGCTCATGCCCGTAATCCCAGCATTTTGGGAGGCTGAGGCAGGAGGATTGCTTGAGCCCAGGAGTTCCAGACAAGCCTGGGCAACCTAGTGAGACCTCCTCTCTCTGGAAAATAAAAATAAATTTAACAAAAATTAGCCAGGTGTGGTGGCATGCTCCTGTGGCCCCAGCTACTCAGGAAGCTGAGGTGAGAGGATCGCTTGAGCCTAGGAGGTCAAGGCTACAGTGAGCCATGATCATGCCACTGCATGCCAGTGTGACAGAGCAAGATCCTGTCTCAAAAAAATAAATAAAAGGGACTTAAAAGATAAATAAAAATAGGTAAGGTTAAACTATACTGTCTAAAAATGCACATTTGGGTGATAAAACCATAATGAAACATAAGGAAGTTTAATGATGTCTTTCCTTTCTGTCCTCACTATGAAAGTAAGGGCAGTGGTTACTTCTGGAGGGAGTAAGGGGGCTGTTTGGGATGGTGCACATGGAAACTACTTCTGGGTAGTTGAAGATCTATTTTGAGATGAGATGGATGGGAATCACAAGAGTGTTTGTCTTATAATAGTTCATTTGTTTAGGTGGTTTTCTGTAGCTGGGTTTGATTTTATAATGCAAGTATACTTTTATTGGTATGCCTCTGCATGAATGAAGGAATCATAAATGATAAATACATCTGGGCATTGAGTATCAGTGGTTGCTCGCATCAAAACAGAGAGACATCCAGACACTATGTGCCCATGTTAGGATTACACAACACCCCTTGTGAAATAGCCAAATTCAACCTGAATCTGATTAAGTCTTTGCATCCAACTACAATGTACAGGAAATAAGGAATATAGAGGAACATATTCAGTGACATCACAGGGATATAATTGGCAAACTTCAGACTGAAGGAAACTGCAGGATGAGAGAGAGAAAGAGAGAATATACGGGGGAAATGTATATATTAAAATAGATTTAAAAGGCATGTCAACCAATCATAATATGTGGATCTTGATTTCAAACAAATAAATTACAAAGTTTGTAAGACAAGAAATTTGAACACGAATGGAATATTTGATGATATTAAGAAAATGTTGTTAAATTTTTTAGCTATGATATGATAATAATATTTTAGTTCCTTTTTTTAATAAGACGGGGTCTCACTATGATGGCCAGGTTGGTCTTCAACTCTTGGCCTCAAGCAATCCTCCCACAGTGCTAGGGATTACAGGCATGAGCCACCATGCCCAGCCTTGGTTACATTTTTAGTAAAAAAGAGTTATCTTTTACAGATATATATAAAAATATTTATAGGCCGGGCGCGGTGGCTCAAGCCTGTAATCCCAGCACTTTGGGAGGCCGAGACGGGCGGATCACGAGGTCAGGAGATCGAGACCATCCTGGCTAACCCGGTGAAACCCCGTCTCTACTAAAAAATACAAAAAAACTAGCCGGGCGAGGTGACGGGCGCCTGTAGTCCCAGCTACTCGGGAGGCTGAGGCAGGAGAATAGCGTGAACCTGGGAGGTGGAGCTTGCAGTGAGCTGAGATCCGGCCACTGCACTCCAGCCTGGGCAACAGAGCGAGACTCCGTCTCAAAAAAAAAAAAAAAATTTATAAATAAAAAATGTAATCTGAAATTTGCATAAAAATAGTACAGTGAGGAAATTTAGTATGAATACAGATGAAACAAGACTGGCCATAAACTGATAATTATTAAATCTCACACTATTTTCTCTACTTTATATTTTGCTTTGTTAAGAACAGTTTTACTGTTGCAAATGGCAGAATTTCCTTCTTTTTAAAGACTGTTTAATATTCCATTATACACACACACACACACACACACACACACACACACAAACACACGTAGTGCCACCACATCCGGCTAATTTTTTAAATTTTTTGTAGAGGTGGGGTCTTCCTTGTTGCCCATGCTGGTCTCAAGCTGCTGGGCTCAATCAATCCTCCCACCTCAGCCTCCCAAAGTGCTGTGATTATAGGCATGAGCCACAGTGCCCGGCCTACTGTAGCTTAATAATATGTTTTGAAATCAGACATGAATGAACCTGGAGGGCATTATAGGGAAATAAGCCTGTCACAGAAGGACAAATACTGCCTGAATTCAACTCATATGAAGGCTGTATAATGGGCAAACTCACAGAAGCACCCAAGCCTGCCAACAAAACTTGGCCAGGTGTGGTGGCACCTGCCTGTAGTCCCAGCTACTTCGGAGGCTGAGGTGGGAGGATCACTTGAGGGGTGGAGGCTGTAGTGAGCTGTGATGCCATGATGGTGGCACTGCACTCTAGCCTGGGTGACAGAGTGAAACCCTGTCTCAAAAAAATAAAAAGAACGTTTCTGTCACTCCCAGAATGTTTTCTCGTGCCCTCTGCAGCCAATTCCTGCTCCCACCCCCAGCCTTAGGCAACAACTGGTCTGCTTTCTGTCTCACCAAACATGCCTTTTCTAGACATGTCACATAGAATCATGTGATGTGTAGTCTTTCGCTATTCTCTGTATCAGCATATAAATTTGACATTTTCCATAATAAAATAATTTTTGTTTAATTGAACAATGACTTACATTTGTATAGCACTTTATTTTAAAATGGACTTTATTTTTTAGAGCAGTTTTAGGTTCACAGCAATGCTGAGCAGAAGGTACAGAGAGTTCCCACACACCTCCGCTTCCACAAATGCGCAGCCTCCGCCATTATCAGCATCCCCACTGAAGTGGTACATTTGTTACGACTGATGAACTTACATTGACCATCATTATCACACAAAGTCCATAGACTACATTAGGTTTCACTCTTCATGTTGTACACTCTATAGGTTTGGATAAATATATAATGACATGTACCCACCATTAAAGGATCACGCAGGGTAATTTCACCGCCCTAAAAACCCCCTGAGTACTTTGTGTTTTCTTTTTTCTTTTTTTTTTTTTCAGACGAGTTTCGCTGTTGTCGCCCAGGCTGGAGTGCAGTGGCACTATCTCACTCAGTCCACCTGCCTTGGCATCCCAAAGTGCTGGAATTACAGGTGTGAGCCACCGCGCCTACCCTATATTTTCTAATGTGCCTTCACATACTTCACTGCACCATGCTCAAACCAGGTGAGTAAGGCAAGATAACATTTCTTACCAATTTCATAAATGAGGAAACAGACTTGGAGAGTTTAAGGGACCTGACCAAGGTCACAGAGACAGTAACGGAATTGAGACTGGCCTCCTGGGACCAGGCACAGTGGCTTACGCCTGTAATCCCAGCACTTTGGGTGAAACCCCGTCTCTACTAAAAATACAAAAATTAGCTGGGCGTGGTGGCACATGCCTGTAATCCCAGCTACTCGGAGGCTGAGGCAGGAGAATTGCTTGAACCCAGGAGGTGGAGGTTGCTGTGAGCCGAGATCACGCCACTGTACTCCAGCCTGGGCAACAAGAGTGAAACTCTCTTTCTAAAAAAAAAAGATACAGAGGCAGAAACAAGATGGGGTGTGTGTGTGTGTGTCTGTGCATGTGTGTTCCTTGTCTTTGGGGGGAACTGGAGGGAAGGTGTGAGTGAGGATAAGGAATGTTGGGGAGGTTACCTGTCAAGTCTGCTGGCACCTGAGGCCTCCTTCCTAATCTGTGTATGCATGTTTGTGTGTGCCTGAGAGAGGGCACCCGGTGGGGGAGGGACAGGTGTGCAGCTAGCTATGTCTTCATGTTTGCCCCATGGTCCGTGTATACATAGCTGGGCCCAGCAGAGCAGTGGGCAGAAATACTCTGAAATCTCTGTCTCCCCTTTGTATGTTAGCATTAAAAATATACATATTGCTGCATCTTCTCTGCAGTGGCATGCTTTAGTACTTTAATAGTTATCTTTCAGGAAGAATACAGAAGAAAACACTGATGGAGCTTTCCTCTGGGGAGTGGGGCTGGGGTCTCAGGACTTTCTTTCCACTGCATACTATCTCGTTCCATTTGAAGGTTTTGTCATATATTTGTGATTATCATAATAAAACGAGGGTGAAATCAGTATTGGTGAACAATGAGTGCTTGCCTGTCTCCCTGAATATACTGCCTCTATCAACCTGCTTACTACAGGACTCAGCAGACTATGAAGTGCTGTGAAATTCATCCTCTCATTTAAACCACTCATTCATTCAACAAACATTTAATAAATGTTTCTTATGTGCCAGGCATAGTTCTAGAAACTGGGGATAGGCTAGGCACAGTGGCTCACACCTGTAATCCCAGTATTTTGGGAGGCTGAGGTGGGAGGATCACGTGAGCCCAGGAGTTTAAGATAAGCCTGGGCAACATAGTGAGACCCCATTTCTACAAAAAATTAGCCAGGCATGGTGGCACTCGCCTGTAGTCCCAGCTATTCAGGAGGATGAGAAGGGAGCATTGCTTAAGCCCAAGAGTTTGAGGCTGCAGTGAGCTGTGACCATGACACTGCACTCAAGCCGGGGTGATAGAGCAAGACACCATCTCTTAATAAAGATAAGGAAAGAAAGAAAGAAAGAAAGAAAGAAAGAAAGAAAGAAAGAAAGAAAGAAAGAAAGAAAGAAAGAAAGAAAGAAAGAAAGAAAGAAAGAAAGAAAGAAAGAAAGAGAAAGAAAGAAAGGAAGGAAGGAAGAAAGAAAGAAAGAAAGAAAGAAAAGAAAAGAAAAGAAAAGAAAAAGAAAGAAAGAAAAGAAAAGAAAAAGAAAGAAAGAAAAGAAAGAAAAGAAAGGAAGGAAGGAGGGAGGGAGGAAGAAAGAGAAAGAAAGAAAGAAGAAAAAGAAAGAAAGAAAAGAGAGAGAGGGAGGAAGGGAAAGGAAAAGAGAGAGAGGAAGGAAGGAAGGAAAAGAAAGAAAAAGAAAAGAAAGAAAGGAAAGGAAGGAAGGAAGAAGAAAGAAGGAAAGAAAGAAAGAAGAGAAAGAATGCAGGAATACAGCAGTGACAACCTTCTACTGGGTATAGAAAAACATGCAACATAATTAATAAGTTATATGGTGCATGAGAAGGAGAACAGGCAAGGTGGGGAAGGGTGATAGAGAGTACTGGGGGATGGAGGGCTGCCATATTGAATAGGGTGGTCAGGGAAGGTGAAGTGTCAACAAAGACTTGAAGGAAATGAGGAGTGAGCCAGGAAGCTACCTGGGAGAACAGGGTTCTGGGCAAAGGGAACAGCAAATGCAAAGACTCTGAGGCAAGGGCATGGCTGACGTGCTTAAGGAACAGCCAGGAAGCCAGTGAGGTGGCAGAGAAGTGAATGAAAATAATAGGAACTGGAGTTAGGGAGGTAAGAGGGTGACAGGATCATCTGGAGCCTTGTGAGCTACTGTGGGGTTTTCAGTTTTTACCCCAAGTGAGATGGGAACCATTGGAGAGTTTTGAGCAGAGGAAGGTCTTGACCTACATCACTCTAGCTGCTGAGTGGAGAGCAGACTGTAGCGGGGAAGGGGTAAGGGAGGTGTACAGAGAACCCTTGACATAAGTAATTCCATCTTAAAAAAGACTCCATCACTGGGCGCATTCGCTCATGCCTGTAATCCCAGCACTTTGGGAGGCTGACGTGGGGGATTGTTTGGGCCTAGGAGTTTTGAGACCAGTCCTGGAAACATAGTGAGACCTCATCTCTACATTTTTTTTTTTTTTTTTTGAGATGGAGTCTCACTCTGTTGCCCAGGCTGGAGTGCAGTGGGGTGATCTCAGCTCCCTGCAACCTCTGCGTCCCGGGTTCAAGCAATTCTCCAGCCTCAGCCTCTGGAGTATCTGGGACTACAGGTGTGTGCCATCATGCTCAGCTAATTTTTTGTATTTTTTTTTGAACATAAACTCAAGATTTTATTGTCTTCATAATAAAAGATGACACTTAGAACTGGATCACTTGGCCCTTTCTCTTCTTATCTCCTCCCAGTTCAAAATGCTTGCATCTTTTAATAGCCAGCATTCTCTTAGATCTGCAGTTGGGCTCAACGCACTCAAGCCTTAGCACAATCTTCTTTGTAGTTTTAGCCTTTTTCCGGAAAATCGGCTTAGTTTGCCCACCATAGCCACTCTGCTTCCTGTCATAACGCCGCTTTCCCTGGGCATACAGAGAATCCTTGCCCTTCTTGTACTGTGTCACTTTGTGGGGTTCGTGCTTGCCACACTTCTTACAGAAAGTCCGGCGGGTTTTAGGGACGTTAACCATGCTTGCAAGAGCGATATCGGCACGGGAAGAAAGAATTTTTTTGTATTTTTAGTAGAGATGGGGTTTCACTGTGTTAGCCAGGATGGTTTCGATCTCCTGACCTCGTGATCTGCCCACCTCGGCCTCCCAAAGTGCTGGGATTATAGGCGTGAGCCACAGTGCTCGACCAGTTTTTTTTTTTTTTTTTAATTAGCTCAGCATGGTGGCATGTGCCTGTAGTCCTAGCTACTGAGGAAGCTGAGATGGGAGGATTCCTTGAACCCACGAGTTTGAGGCTGCAGTGGCAATGATCGTGAGGCTGCAGTGAGCAATGATCATGCCTCTGCACTCCAGTGTGGGCGACAGGCACCTTGTCCCAAAAAATAATAAATAAATAAAGTTTTAAAAAACTCCATCTTACATTTCAAAAGGCATCAAGGCAACAGGGTCCAGATGTTCGCCTAACCAATGGAGACAGCACCCAACCTGATAAGGGCATCGCCCTTTACTATAAGTCCTCATCAGAGGACTCAAGGGCCATAAAATGAGCAGGACTTCAGCAGCTAGACAAGGCCACCTTAACAGACTGAGTCTTGCTATCACTCGTGACCAGCACCTGGTGTCTGCATCTGAAGGCTCTGCTCACATCAAGGACTCTTCCTTGCAAGCCCTTGACGACTATCCCCATCAGGCCAGGACTCTGTCCATAACACTCTCCTTGGACTGGTCTTTAACCCCTTTTCTCTTGATGTTAAATGTTCCTGTGTTTGATGTGAAATTTTCATCTGTAACATTTATATCCTTATATATAATGCTATGTGTGGTTTGCAAGAGTCTGACCTGTGGAGTGGCTCCAGCCTGCATGCCCACTGCTCTGACTACCAAGTGAACAGGTGGTCCTAAGGAGAACTGCCTTCTTGGGAACTCCATGTGGCACCTAACTTTTGTGATTGAAATAGCATCAATAAAAACCCGACCTTATGGGTAGACACAAAGGTGGGTGGACCTGGTTCTGTCTGACGTTGGGCAGCTCGGGACCTGGGGAGACCTGTTAGGAGGCTGTGGAGAGCCGGGAGGAGGCTTCGACCAGGGTAGTAGCCCTGTAGGTGGTCGTGAGATTTCAGATTTGGAAGGAGGAATCCACAAGAGTTGCCAATGGATGGGACGCAGAGTTTGAGAGAAAGGGAATGATCCAGATGACTCCGAGGGTCTTGGGCCTGAGCAGCTGGGAAGATGCAACTGGGAAAGACGGCGCGGGGGGCGGGGGGGGAGCAGAAGCGGGTGAGGTGGGGAAGTTCTGCTTGGACAGGTCAAGTTAAGGTGCGTGTTAGGCATCCCAAGGTCAAGTCCGGGAAGGGTGTGTTCCCGAGAGGGTCCCGGTTGGATCCTCCCAGTTCGTCTTCCCCATTCCACAGGTGTGGACTCAGCAGCCGGTCTCTGCGCTGGGCCGGGCGGGGTCACGTGGCCGCGGGCTGGCGCCCCCTGGCGCGGGAGAGCGCGGGCGGCTGGGAAATGGCTGCTGCCAGGGTGCGGGGGCGCAGCAAAAGCGGGGAGCTGGGGGAGTCTGGCCGCCCGGCCCTGTACTTCTGCGGGAGCATTCGCGGCGGACGCGAGGACAGGACGCTGTACGAGCGGATCGTGTCTCGGCTGCGGCGATTCGGGACAGTGCTCACCGAACACGTGGCGGCCGCCGAGCTGGGCGCGCGCGGTGAGGCCCTGGGGACGCGGGCTGCGGGGACGCGGGCGGGAGCCCGGCTGGGCTGGCGGGGTCCCGGCCTGATACCCCGGCAGCTGCGCTCCCGGCGCCAGGAGCCCGCCCTCCTACCCCGGTGCTCCATCCAGCGTCCCAGTCCGAGAAGGAAACTGGCCGGGGCTCGGACTGCGTGGGTCCCAGCAAGCCTGCGGGTGTGAGGCATTCTCAGCATTATCTTGACCTTTGGTTCCTTCTTGGAGAACTCTGTCTTAAGCTGCTTTCAGAGCGTTTGTAGGGTGCAGAAAGAAGGTGGATTGGGCTGCTTTGCCTGGGCTCAGTTCCCACCTCACCCCCTGGAATCTTTTCCACCACCCAACACGAAAAGTATCCTCCTGCCTCCCCACCAAGTTTTTATTTGTTTTGTTTTGTTTTTGAGACGGAATCTCACTCTGTTGCCCAGGCTGGAGTGCAGTGGTGTGATCATAGCTCACTGCAGCCTCGGCCTCCTAGGCTCATGATCCTCCAGCCTCAGCCTCCTATTAGCAAGGGCTGCAGGGGCACGACACCATGCCTGGCTAATTTTCAAAATTTTTCTGTAGAGATAGGGAGTCTCACTATGTTATTCAGTCTGGTCCTGACCTAGCCTCAAGCGATCCTCCTGCCTTGGGCCTCCCGAAGTGCTGGCACTATAGGTGTGAGCCCCCACACTGGCCTCATGTTCTCTTTCAGGCTGTTATTGTGTTCTGCTCCTGGCTGCTGGGTTTTTCTTTTTCCTTTTTTCTATTTATTTATTTATTTGGAAACATAATGGAAACAGTCTTGTTCCATTACCCATGCTGGAGTTCAGCAGCAAAATCTCAGCTCACTGGCAACCTCTGCCTCCCAGGCTTGAGTGATCCTCCCACCTCACCCTCCCAAGTAGCTGGGACTACAGGTGTGCACCACCACACCTGGTTAATTTCTGTATTTTTATAGGGACAGGATTTTGCCATGTTGGCCAGGCTGGTCTTGAACTCCTGAGCCCAAGTGATCTGCCTGCCTTGGCCTCCCAAAGTGTTGGGATTACAGACATGAGCCACTGAGTCTGGCTGGATTTCTCTAAAGCATACTTTGATGTGCTGGTCTGGAATCTTGCAGATCCTTCCAGTTTGAAAATTGTGTCTTGAATGCTTGTGCTTCTGCTAAGAAAACCTTAAGTGGTTTCCACTTACCCTATGCAAGAGCAGACCCACAATTTGTGGGACCTCATGCAGTTCTGGGAGATCTCTTTAAAAAGACAAAAATCACAATACAAAGTTGCTGATGGTTTGGAAAGGGCCTGTGCAAGTGGAGGACCCTGAAGCTTATAGCTCATTAGTTCATGGTATATCCAGACTGCCTGGTGGCTCTCCAGGTCTTTAGTGTTATCTGAGGGAGCCTGTTAAAAATGCAGGTTCTGATCATCTGGGATAAAGCCTTCGAATCTGTACTTTCTGACCCCCCGCCCAAGACAACAGTCTCGCTCTGTCGCCTAGGCTGGAGTGCAGTGGAGTGATCTCCGCTCACTGCAACCTCCACCTCCCAGGTTCAAGCAATTATCCTGCCTCAGCCTCCCAAGTAGCTGGTATTACAGGTGCCTGCCACCATGCCTGGCTAATTTTTTAATTTTTAGTAGAGATGGGGTTTCATCATGTTGGCCAGACTGGTCTCGAACTCCTGACCTTGTGAGCCTACCGCCTTGGCCTCCCAAAGTGCCGGGAGCCACTGCACCCGGCCCGAATCTGTACTTTTTTTTTTTTTTTTGAGACAGAGTTTTGCTCTTTGCCCAGGCTGGAGTGCAGTGGTATAATCTCGGCTGACTGCAACCTCCGCCTCCTGGGTTCAAATGATTCTCCTGCTTCAGCCTCCCAAGTTGCTGGGATTACAGGTGTGCACCACCATGCCCAGATAATTTTTGTATGTTTAGTAGAGACGAGGTTTCACCATGTTGACCAGGCTGGTCTTGAACTCCTGACCTCAAGTGATCCACCGGCCTCAGCCTCCCAAAGTGCTGGGATTGCAGGCATGAGCCACCATGCCCAGCCCTGGAATCTGTACTTCTAACAAGCTCCCCAGTGGTCCTAACCTGATGTGGTGGGCTGAGCCTCACCATCCTGGAAGATAACATTTAATCAAACTAGGACCCGAGATCCCTACCCTCTGGGCCCAGGATGCCTCTCCTACTTTTGGCTAAGTGCCCATGCACCTTTCCCTAATCATTCTCATGTGCTGCCCATGTTCTCATTTGGCCCTAATCACACACATCCCACCTTACACAGGGCTGAATTTTTCTTTTTGTGGCTATTCCATTTCCTCGCTGCTTTGACGAGATCGTCACGTTGGGTCAGGTCATCTAGCACAAGGTTCCCGCCCTCCCTAAGCAGGGTGGGTATGGACATGCAAGGGCATAGGAGTTACGAGGAGCCAGCATGAGGCATGTCCCTGACCAGCTTTCCCTCAACACAGGGGAAGAGGCTGCTGGGGGTGACAGGCTCATCCATGAGCGGGACCTGGTGTGGCTGCAGCAGGCGGACGGTGAGTGGCGCTCCCTCCTTCCAGCACCTCACTCCTCTGGAGTGTTGGGTTCCCCTGGACACCCCAGCCTCCACACCTAGAAGGGACTCCCAGAGTTCCCTCCTCACCACAGCCACATCGCCATCTTCCTTATGAACCCCAAGTGCCCCCAATGCTGAGGCTTCCTCTCATCTTTCTTCCCAGTGGTCGTGGCAGAAGTGACACAGCCATCCCTGGGTGTAGGCTATGAGCTGGGCCGGGCTGTGGCCTTCAACAAGCGGATCCTATGCCTGTTCCGCCCGCAGTCTGGCCGCGGTAAGCACCCCAAGCCTCCCTCCTGGCTTTCTGTGGACCCAGCTCTCAGCTCCTTCCCTGGTGGGCTCTGAGCACCGAGCCTCCCTCAACAGGGAAGGGGGAAGGGAGCTGTGAGGGTGGGGATGGGAGGCAGCTCCACCTTTCCCTGCCCTTTCCAGTGCTTTCGGCCATGATCCGGGGAGCAGCAGATGGCTCTCGCTTCCAGGTGTGGGACTATGAGGAGGGAGAGGTGGAGGTGCTGCTGGATCGATACTTCGAGGCTGATCCTCCAGGGCAGGTGGCTGCCTCCCCTGACCCACCCACTTGACTTAATCTCACTTTCTTAAATTCTTCTGTTCTCAGACACTGCTCTAGTACCATTCCTTCCTGTTAGCCCCAGGAGCAAATTAAAAGGTACAGTTAAAATCCTAACTGTCTGTCTGAGTCCTGCCACACTTCACTTCAAGACAGATGCTTTAGAAATCTCTAGGCCGAGAGGAGGACAACTCCTAATGCCCTCAAGCCCCTTTCTCCCCAGGAACACTTAAGAATTGGGAGTCCGGAGGCTGAGGCAGGAGAATGGCGAAAATCCGGGAGGCGGAGCTTGCAGTGAGCTGAGATCTGGCCACTGCACTCCAGCCCGGGCGACAGAGCAAGACTCCGTCTCAAAAAAAAAAAAAAAAGAATTGGGAGGAGGGTCGGGTGCAGTGGCTCACGCCTGTGATCCTAGTACTTTGGGAGGCTGAGGTGGGTGGATCACAAGGTCAGGAGATAGAGACCATCCTGGCTAACATGATAAAACCCCATCTCTACTAAAAATGCAAAAAATTAGCCAGGCGTGGTGGCGGGTGCCTGTAGTCCCAGCTATTCGGGAGGCTGAGGCAGAGAATGGCGTGAACCCGCGAGGTGGAGCTTGCAGTGAGCCAAGAGTTGGGAGGAAAGGCTGGGCGCCGTGGCTCACACCTGTAATCCCAGCACTTTGAGAGGCCGAGGCGGGCAGATCACCTGAGCTCAAGAGTTTGAGACCAGCCTGGCCAACATGGGAAACCACATCTCTACTAAAAATACAAAAATTAGATGGGCATGGTGATGCATGGCTGTAATCCCAGCTACTCAGGAGGCTGAGGCAGGAGAATTGCTTGAACCCGGGAGGCGGAGGCTGCAGTGAGCCGAGATCACGCCATTGCACTCCAGCCTGGGGGGACAAAAGCAAAACTCCATTTCAGAAAACAAGAAAAAAAAAAAAAAGTTGGGAGGAAGGTTGCTCCTGGGGGTGGCCACCCCCCTCTGTCTCCTCCGAACTGGGCTGAGGCTGCACCTGGCCCTTTCCATGCCAACCTTCACCTCCCCTTATCAGCTTAGGTCAGATGAGTCTGCTCTGAGCTTTCTCAGAGGACAGAAGAGTCCGGAGGTCTAAAGGAAACAGTAAAGATTAGGAGTGTGGGTGGATGTGGGGCCAGGGCAGTGGCAACTGATTGGCCCCCGGTGAAGCTGTCAGCCTGCTCCGAGACGTGTGTGAGAAAGAGGCCTTTATTCAATAAACAGAAAGAGGCATTGCAGACGCTGGGAATCCCCTCCCCATGACAAACAGGGGCAGCTCCCGCCCCCCCCGCAGCCCCGTGACTCTGGGGCAGCTCTAGGTGTTTCCTGCATTTGCCCCCTCAGTCATAGGCCTCATCTTCATCCTCCTCCTCATCACCAAAGAAGAAAGTCTCTTGATCCAGGTTCTCAGACTCATCGTAGGAGAAGCTGTCATTGTCCAGCTCCTCATCAAACTCATCCTGCTGCCACTCGGGCACATCATCCTCATCGTCTTCCTCCTCTTCTTCTGCCTCTGGCCCTGAGGAGGCCTGGGGCCTAGGGAAAGCCACCACACTCAGCCCAGAGGAGGCTGCCATGTCCCACTGCCTCCTCCGTGGCTCTGCCCACCCCACTTACTGACTGCCGGGCACGTTGGGTCCTTTTGTCTCCCAGGCCTCTACTGATGGACTCTGAAGTCCAACCCGGAAATCCTGGTGAGCAGACAGAAGGATTTGGGAAGTAGGAGGTAGAGGGCATGGGGCCTTTGGACCCAGCATTCCTTCCACTGATGCTCTGTGAGGGCCAAGCTCCTGCTAGGACTGCTCCCCTCCCAGCACAGCACTTCATGAACCACTGCCTTTGTGAGTTCACTCATGCATGGTCTCCAGAGATACGGGGTACCAGGGTGAGGCACACCACCCTGTGCTTAAAGAGCTTACAGAATCTATGTATATCTTTTCTGCCCACGTGACTTACTAGTCAGTAAGCAACCAGAGGACAGGATTCAGTTTAGACTCAGCATCAGTGCATTAGAGCTGGCGAGAGCCTGGGAGAGCCCTTGCTCCAGTGACCCCAGTCCCCTGATGCCCACTCCTAGGATTTCAAATCCATATCTGGGAAGTATAGTCTGGAAAAGTTCCCCAAGTGATTCTGATAGGCACCTGACCAAACACCCTTGATGTGGGCTAGTCAACTCCTTTATTTTGCAGGAATCCCCAGGAGGTGACGTGATAGGGTCCAGCAGCATCAGGCAGGTTGGCCTAGGAGCCGGGATGTGCACCCAGGTCTCCTAACATCCATTCACCCGCTTTGCTGCCTTTCCTTCTGGACTCACCCCAGGGCAGGGGCTGTGCTGGGACAGGAGGACCACAACTCCCGCAGAACGCAGGAGCAGAAGGGGTCTGGGCCAGGGAGTACCTGGGCGGAATGCTGCAGGATGGCAAGCAGCCTCTCCTGGATCCGTCGGAGCAGCTCCATGCCTGTGCTGAGGCAGTCAGCCCGCAGGAGTCGCAGGGAGGAGGCCAGGTCTCTGCACCGCAGCAGGGTCTCCTCTGCAGAGGGGGCAGGCACAGAGGCTCCCTCCCTTCTCATTCTCATCCATTCTTTCCTCCAACAAACACCTACGGAACATCTACCAAGCGCCAGATACAGCTCTAGACATTCTCGTGAAGCTCCCTAGGGGAGCAGGGTAGAGACGAGAAACCAAGAACATCTGCGCCCTTGGGCACCTTACAATGTAGGCTTTCGACCTGAACTTTAACAGCCAGGCAGTGAGAAGGCCATGAAGAATGAAGAGGAAGAGGAGAGAGGGAAGGTGGGGCTTCGGCTTGACCTGTTTGGGAGGGGCTGGGCTATGAGAGGGGAGGAGGCAGGAGAAGGGCCTGGCCGGCAGGGGTGGCTCACCCAGGAGGATCTGCAGGGCATTGGTGTGCAACTCCAGGTTCTCCGTCTGCTGCTCCACCACGTCCATGTACTCTGCGTCCTGGCTGTAGAAGCTGTACACGCAGGCATAGGCCAGCACCTGCAAGGGCTCCCGTCAGCTCTCCCGCCTGCCCTCTCCTCATTCCCTTCATCCAGGCAAGTCTGATGAAAGCAGCCAGGCTCCCCAGACCCCTTTGGCACACCCTTCCCCTGCTCTCCTCCCCCACCCACTACCACCTTCCGAGCCTGCTCCAGTCCCTGGCAGGCATCATTGAGGAAGGTAAAGGATCTGGGCGGGGGCACTTCATGGATGGCAGACACCCGGTTCCGCAAGTTCACAGCAAATTCCTGTGTGGAGCAAATTCCTGGTGTATCAGCACCAGCACAGGTGGCGCAGTACCACCTGCCCGGTCAGACCTTCAGCCCACCCCCCTGCACCCCGCCACCCCACCCTGCTTCTGCAGGCATCTACCCGCTGTTTCCTCCCGGCTCACCCGCGCCTGGTGATGGAAAGTGCACCTCTCGTTATAGTCCTGAAACCGCTTCTCCTGGCGAGCCGCCTTGCTTACCTAGCAAGGATATGTTGAGTGGGCTATTGGGTGTTTTGTTTGGACAGGAAGGAGTTAGTAAGTGGAAAAGCCAACATTCATGGAGGCCTTTCTACACCTCCCCTGGTTATCTTCATTCAGTCCTCAAGACTGTGTGGGGTAGGTCATATTATTCACCCCTTTTGCAGAGGCTGTTGAGGTTTGGAGAAGCAAATGAACTTGCTCAAAGCCACATGCTAAGCAGCAGAGCCAGGCTCTGACTGCAGGGTCCCTGCTCTTTCCTGCTCTGCCCTGCTGCCTCCTGAGAGTGTCTGGCCCTCCCCAGCCTTTCTGTAGCCACCTCGATATGAGAAGTCCTGTTCTGGAGCTGAAGTTCCCTGTGAACAGACTTTCCAGCATCTGCAGGCCCAGGTGGCTGTCTTCCCTGCACTGAGCCTCTGTCCCAACAGCCAGAACACTGCACTGTGCACGAAGCCTGGTCTGCCCAGGACCTGGTAACAGCACCCCTCCCCGATGGCTCTGGGTCTCTGCCCTCCCCCAGTGCCCAGCGCCTTACCATGGCAGAGCAGTTGTAATAGTCTTTGTGATTTGGCTTCCAGGACTTGAGGCAGCGCCAGCAGAATCCGTGGTTACATTTGGCACAGGTCATGCTATGGAGGAAGCTGGCTGGTCAGGGACTCCTGCCTCCGGGCAGGGGCGTGCCAGGAATGCCAAGGGCCCGGATGCACCGCTGCTGATGCTGTGGCCTCTGCTCCTGCCCTGATAAGTCTCCTTAGTCATACCCAGCCCTGCTGAATGCACCCCTGCTTTTGAATTCCCCCAGTCAGTGTGGACTTACGAGTGGGAAAAGGAACATTAAGATCCAGGAAGCCACCGTGGAGACTGCCACGTGAGGGCGGCTGAGGAACCGCCCTCTTTTGCTGAGCTTTACACTAAGCCCGTTCCTCCCTCCTTCTGCCAGGTTTCCTCCCTTCCCCTTGCCCTCTGGCTCCCCACAGTACCCCCCTTCTTACTGCAGGCACCCCTCGTTCTTCTCGATGGGAGCCTGACAGCTGGGACAGCGCTTGGAGATGAGCTTGGCCAGGTGCTTGCTCTGTGCCTCCACGCTCATGCCGTCATAGTAGCCGCCATCATCAACCCACTGAGACATGTGGCCACAGCTAGCAGGGTAGTGTGCCTAGGGCAAGAGGGCGTGGTAGGGACACAGCTAAGTCCTGAGGACAGCACAGCTGGTGTGCACAGGAGAGGGGGGAGCAGGCACAGGTCACACTTGGAGGGCTCCAGGAAGAGGAACAGGGCTCAACTGGGTGGCAGAGGCTGAGGAAGGACAAGTCACAGTCTGTGTGTGTGGCAGGGAGGGGGTATTAAGCAGGGAAGGAGTGTGAATCCTTGCTCAGGGTCAGGGCCAGTGTGGGGCTCCCACCTCAGGGAAGCTACAGTTGAAGCAAGAGGCCCAGCCACACTTGGAGCAGGTGGTCCCACAGCCCAGGCCCTGGCGGCACAGGATGCGGTCGCAGCCCTGGGGGTTGGTGCACCAGGTCAGGTTGGAGCAGCTCTCCACATAGCCACGCAGGAGTGCCTTCTCATACTGTGGAGACGCAGGTGCCATAAGGTGAGGGTATGGCTCTCCAGGATGCCACACCTCCAGGCCCCCAGACCCCGTAGCTTGGCCCACTCCCTGGGGCACACTCCTTTGGCTCTGCACTGGAGCCTCTCTCAGACGAGAGAGGATACCTTGGAGATGACCTCTGGCGAGGAGACGATGGCACGAATGAAGGCTCCGGTGGGCTGGGCGGGGCAGTCGGCAATGGGGCAGGTGCAATTCAAAACAAGGTTCTGCTCGATCCGAGTTGTCAGATACTCATTCCAGCAAGACTGGGAGGGACAAAAGGAGGGGCTGCTCAGAGACAGTGTGGGAGCAGCACAGGGGGAGTGTCCTGGTAACTAAGCTAGCGTCCCTCCTTCCCTTCCCCTCCACTACCACGTGGAAGCCCAGAGACAAGCCTGCCTCTACATCAAACAATGCTGACTCCTCTCTCCGGCTTCACTGAGACTGGCCCAAATTACAGTTGTCTTTGAGGATAGGGTAGGCTGTGTATTTGCCTAATCATAATTACTGCTGGGATGGACAAGGAGGGAATGGGTAGAAATAATCAAGAAAAAGGAGAATGATTCAAATTCTAAGAAAGATATGCAGAGAGCAGGAAGGTCCGAGAGAAAGGAGGCCTGGGAAATGGGTGGCCTGGGTGGCTGACAACACGGCTCTGGTCTCTCCTCCCAACTCCAGTGGCTTATCTCCAATAACTGTCTGGATGCTCCTGTCTCCGACTCATGCCTCCAACAGACCCAGCCTCTTCTCTACAAAACTGACTTGCCCATTGCGTTTCCCCCAAACCCTGATCAACTTTCACCACCGTCCCCCTCGTCACCAGTGTCGGAACCTTCATACCGTTCTCTTGCTCCCATGTCACTCCCCCGCCCATGCTAAATCAGGCCATTATCCCCTCATCCCTAAACCACTGTGAGAGCCTGTTCTGATCCATGGTCTCCTCTCCCGGTCTCTCCCCACACCATCCATTTGGTCTACGCACGAGCAGCCGTCACAGCCGTCTGAGCCTCCTACAATACTCCACAAACGACCCCTGCCTCTCACACTGCCTATGGCCATGCTTTCCAAAATGATGGGTCTAAACCCTCAGGAGACCGTGTGTCCGTCATATCAAAGCTGCAGCATAAATGTGAAGCACCTGACTAGATCTTTTTTACTCAAAGTACCAGACCAAAGTAAACAAAACCCTTTCTGCATTGAAACAAACCCAGACAAGGCTGGGAAATTGAATGCAAATTCTTGCATTTTTGAGATAGAACTGAATTCAGACCCTACTCTTATAGGCACACTGGTGCCTCAGGATACCCCTCTGACCTGGCATCTCAGTCTGGGGACCCCCAGCTGCTCTCATGACTATTGTCCAACCCAAGTGGTGGGGCTCACCCTGGGAGCTGTCCTGCTGCTTCTCTTGCGTTGCTGTTGTGCCGCTCAGCTGTGACCAGTGCTGCACGGGCTCCTCCTCAGCAGGGGCTTTTCAATCAGCCTGTTCATCTGCCTGGTTTTCAAGCCCCTTGTCTGTCTGTCTCTCTCTCTCTCTCTTTTTTTAGACAGGGTCTCGCTTTGTCACCCACACTGGAGGATAGTGGCACAATCATGGCTCAGCCTCAATCTCCTGGACTCAAGCCCACCTCAGCCTCCTGAGTAGGTAGGACAATAGGTGTGCACCATCATGCCTGGGTACATTTTTTTTCTATTTTTTGTAGCGACAGGGTCTTGCTATGTTGTCTAGGCTGGTCTCAAACTCCTGCGACCCCCCATCTCTCTATCTCTACAGGCTTGGTACCCTGAGTCTGCTTATTTCTCCTTGGGTAAGGCCTGCCAGGCCTCTCTACTTCATTCCAAATTCAGAAATCCACTGTCTACCTGCCAGTTCCACACAGGTGTCCAACAAGCAGCTCAAACTTCACAGGGCCACAAGAGAGTAAAGATGACACATGCCATCCACCCAGATGCTCAGGTCAAAAGCACAGGAACCATCCTTGATTCCCCTCTCTGAAGCCCCTACATTTAACCCCACCAAATCCCAACAGCTCCACTTCCAAACGTGTCCCAATCTGCCCTCTCTCATCGCCACTGCCCCTAGTCCAAACTACCACCATCTCTTGCCTCTAGTATGACAGTCAGCAAATGGGCATCTCTGCTTCCACTCTTGCTCCATCCAAGCCTTTTCTCCATATAAGAGCAGAAGCAATCTTTTAAAAACTGCAGGGCCAGGCGCAGTGGCTCACGCCTGTAATCCCAGCACTTTGGGAGGCCAAGGCGGGTGGATCACAAGGTCAGGAGATCGAGACCATCCTGGCTAACACTGTGAAACCCCGTCTCTACTAAAAATACAAAAAATTAGCCGGGTGTGGTGGCGGGCACCTATAGTCCCAGCTACTCAGGAGGCTGAGACAGAAGAATCGCTTGAACCTAGGAGGTGGAGGTTGCAGTGAGCTGAGATCACACCCCTGCACGCTAGCCTGGGCGACAGAGTGAGACTCCATCTCAAAAAATAATAATAAAATAAAAATAAATAAATAAATATAATAAATATAAATATAAACCAGATCATATCACTATTCTGCTTAAACCCACTATGGCTTCTCACAAAATAAAATCCACTGTCAGGCTGGGTGTGGTGGCTTATGCCTGTAATTCCAGCACTTTGGGAGATCAAGACGGGAGGATTGCTTGAGGCTGCCAAAATTCAAATCCTGACCTTTGGCAAATTACTTCACCTCCAAGTGTCTCCCTCTGTCATGAAAAATGGCAGTAACAAAAATACCTACCTCATATAACTAGTATGAGAATTAAGTAAAAGAATGCATGTAAACAGCACAATGCCTGGCTCAGAGTGAGCTCCCATCAATAGTATTAGCTCTCTGGTCATTTCTTGCTGGGATTTTTTTCAATACCTCATTTAGCACCCAGTGCTATGCACATAAGTCCATGAGAAATATTTGTTGAATGAAAAAATGGAAGTGTAAAGGAAATAATTAAGAACCTGGGGAAAAGGGAGCATAAGCAACTATGTGAGAGGAGGAGCCAGAAGCAGAGCCAAAGGGAAAGAGGAAAATACACACACACACACACACACGCATGCATGTGCACACAAGCACATGCAGACACGTCTATCACCCACTACTGGGGAAACGCTGTTGGGAGAAGCAGCTGGAATTCATGGCAACCAGGAGTGCCCCTCCTGCTAAACTGATGTGTTTGGGCTTGGCACCAGTTCTAAAGAGCTGTGAGGCAGGGAATATCGGACTCAGTGCTCCACGTTCTCTGCACCTCAGCCCCACTTTTTTTTACTTTTGAAGATGACTCACTCCCCATCTGCAAGCTTCTCTGTGTCCGCTGTATCGAAGCAAGCCTATACAGCAAGAAGACCCTATGGCAGGGTCTCACTGTCCTCCAGACTGAAGTGCAGTGATGAGATATTGGCTCACTACAGCCTCCACCTCCTAGGCTCAGGTGATCCTCCCACCTCAGCCTCCCGAGTAGCTGAGACTATAGGTGTGCACCACCATGCCCAGCTTATTTTTGTGTTTTTTTGTAGAGACGAGGTCTTGCCATGTTGCCCAGGCTGGTCTCGAACTCCTGAGCTCAAGCAATCTGCCCACATCGGCCTCCCAAAGTAAGGTGATTACAGGCGTGCACACTACCTCACAAGGCCCATTTTAAAAAAATTTTTGTATTAAGTGAGAGTATACGATAAAAGTAGTGATAGTGTGCTGAGATGATGGGACTTAAATGGTGATAAGGGCAAGCACAAACTAGAGTTATCACCAATCTACTAACACTTTTGCAAACACTTCACAAAGTGCCTTGACATCTATTTTACACATATATCTCTTAGTTCTAACTTGGCTGATAATGGGAATCCCATGAGGATGCTTTAAAACTTCCTCCAGATTTCTCACCTCCAGAGATTCTGGTTCAATTAGTCTGAGGTATTGTCTGGGCATTAAGACTTATAAAAGCTTCCAGTGATTATAATATGAAGCTGAGCTGGAGAACCACTGATACATATCGCTAGATCCTAACCACCACCCTTTAGAGTGTCAAGGCAGGTGGTACCACTTACAGATGACAAAACCAGTTTAAGAGGGACTAAGAGACTAAATCCGCTATTGCCCCGGTGAGGAAAATGGCAGTGCTGGGCTAGAACCCAAGAATTCCCAAGGAATTTTGTTAGGGTAGGGCAGAAAGCCAGGGGCAGGAGCAATGCTGGCGGGGCCTCACCTTACAGCAATAGTGCATGCAGCAGAGAGAGGGCAAGTCGTCGTCACACCCCAGAGGGCTCACGCAGACGGGGCAGTGGTCAGGCCGTGTGGGTACAGCCTGGACCTGAGGTACGCACAGCCCAGCTGCCAGCAGCAGTGGCTCAGGGTCCTCACTGTAGCTCTGCAGCAGCTGTTCGGCACCCCAGTGGGAATGAGCCAAAAGGTGCTGAGCGACATCTGGCTCTAAGTTCAGAGTCTCCTGCACCTGACACACCGTCTGCTTCATCAACCCTTCTACTTCCTGGGGGCTCATGGTGCGGCCTGCAGGCAACTGTAGAGATGCCAGGGTAGCCACAGCTTCTGGGCTTGTGGGGAGGGAAGAAACAGAAGTCAGTATTCCTGCCCTGTTATCCAGCCTACTAACTGAACCCACCTGGCCCCCAGCTCCCTACTTGAGCATACTTGCTCGCTTGCCTAACCAGCCTCAGGATAACCACCCAAACCAACCGTCAGAGTAGGTCCTCCATAGAAGCACTTATAAATGTCAGGGTGGGGTTGGCTGTTGCAATGACTGGGGAAAAATAGGTATCTAGGGGTCAGGGTGCTAAAAGACCAATAGCTGATGGGACAGTCCCACTGTAGGTCTCACCCCAAATGGTGGCAGCACCTGTAGTGAGAACAGCAATCTCCATCCTTACTGCTCAAGTGTGGTCTGTGGACCAGCAGCACAGGCATCACAGAGAGCTCTGCTGTTAAATCTGCATTTTAACACTAGCTCCTTGTTGAGGTTTGAGAAAGATTACTCGAGATAATTCACTTTACACATGATGCAAACAGCATGATACAAAAAGCAGGGCCATAACAGCTTCCAAAGAACATTAAAAAGCTTTAGGGGTGCTGGCTGATTAGTGAAATCCTATGGCAAATTCCTCTGTAGAACAAACTTCCTGAAAGTTTGTGTGTATATATATATATATTTTTTTTTTTTTTTTTTTTCTTTTTTTGAGACGGAGTCTCACTCTGTCCCCCAGGCTGGAGTGCAGTGGCCAGATCTCAGCTCACTGCAAGCTCCGCCTCCCGGGTTCACGCTATTCTCCTGCCTCAGCCTCCGGAGTAGCTGGGACTACAGGCGCCCGCCACCTCGCCCAGCTAGTTTTTGTATTTTTTAGTAGAGACAGGGTTTCACCGTGTTAGCCAGGATGGTCTTGATCTCCTGACCTCGTGATCCGCCCGTCTCGGCCTCCCAAAGTGCTGGGATTACAGGCTTGAGCCACCGCGCCCGGCCGAAAGTTTGTATATTTAACTGAGTAGAGTGCATAGTTAGCAATCAATACATATTCGCAGGTCCCAATTGGAAAGGGGTGGTGGTGCTGGGAGGGTCAATAAAAACTATCAAAGTTAGGGAAATAACAGGGAGAGGGAAAAGGGGATTAGACAAAGAAAGAAGGGAAGTGTTTCTCCACAAGGGATCTTGGCTTTGGCATGACAGCCTCTCCCACCTCACTGCAAGGGGTCAGGTGGGGTGGCTACCTAGGCTTGGAGGTTTTGCTCTGGCTGCCACAGAAAGGGACATCTGCCTGACCCCGGCAAGGCCCCATGGGCTCTGGGGCAGCATACATCAGGATCTGGGGCCGGTCATCACGCCGTTTCACGTAGCCCTGGCCTAAGAGGTGCAGGATGCAAGAGAGGACATCTGTACTGGTACAGGCCACGCCCCCAGCAACAGTGTGGCCCAGGGTTCCAGGAGGATTTGGACCCTTCTGCCAGGCCTCCAGCACCTGGATAGGAGGAAAGAAACAATAAGGCCACTTTTACCTAGGAAGCAGGTTGCTGGGCTCAATGCCCAGCTCTGCCCTTATTCCTCCCCCTCTTTTTTTTTTTAAGAGACAATCTTGCTGTGTCACCCAGGCCAGGGTGCAGTGGCATGATCACAGCTCACTGTACCCTCAAACTCTGGACTCAAGTGATCCTCCCACATGAGCCACGGTGTCTGGCGGCTCTGCCACTTACTAGCTGTGTGATTGTAGATTAGTTACTAAGTTTCTCTCTCTCTCTCTTTTTTCCAGTAGAGTCTCGTTCTGTTGCCCAGGCTGGAGTGCAGTGGCACCATCTCTCACTGCAACCTCTGCCTCCTGGATTCTCCCGCCTCAGCCTCCCAAGCAGCTGGGACTACAGGTGTGCACCACCATACCCAGCTAATTTTTGTATTTTTAGTAGAGATGGGGTTTCACCATGTCGGCCAGACTGGTCACGAATTCCTGACCTCAAGTGATCCACCCACCTTAGCCTCCCAAAGTGCTAGGATTACAGGCGTGAGCCACAGGGCCTGGCCACTACTAAGTTTCTCATACTTCACTGTTCTTATCTGTCAAATGAATAAAATAACATTTATAGGATTGTTGAGGATTAAATGATGACTTTTTTTCTTTTTGAGACAGAGTCTTGCTCTGTTGCCCAGGCTGGAATACAGTGGCACAATCTTGGCTCACTGTAACCTCCACCTCCTGGATTCAAGTGATTCTCATGCCTTGGCCTCCCAAGCAGCTGGGATTACAGGCATGTGCCACCATGCCCAGCTAATTTTTATATTTTTGGTAGACACAGAGTTTTGTCTTGTTGGCCAAGCTGGTCTCAAACTCCTGGCCTCAAGTGATCCACCCGCCTTGGCCTCCCAAAGTGCTGGGATTACAGATATGAGCCACTGTGCCTGGCTGGATTAAATGACTTAATCATGCAAACTCTTAGAATAGGGCCTGGCGCATGGTAAACACTCATGCCTTATCTTTACCTCCTATCTGCTCTGTCAGGCACAGAAAACCCAGATGGAAATGTCACCCTACAGAAGTCTTACATGGAAAGAGTTCACTGTGTTCATCCCCAATCCCAAGCATGACTCCCTCCCTCCCCCAACTTCATGGTCCCCTCTCTGCCTACCAGACAAACCAGCTGATCAATGTGGAGGCCCTTTTCCCCATGGGCTTTGAGAATACGAACAAGAAGACAGCTCAAGAGATTCCTCTTCTGTTCCAGGGTTCGGCCCTCATCCTTCTCTACGTTCAGGTACGCCTGGGGAGGTATCAGCCACAGGGCCTCCCCACTGCACTGGGGCCCAGGCTCATGAAGCCGCAGGACACCTGGAACCCACTCCCGGTCAGGTACCGGAGGAGGCAGAAGGACAGATGAATGGGGACTAAGATGACCCCATTCTCACCCCTACTACAGTCCCTCCATCCTGAGGGCGACCCCCCGACCAGCAGCAGAGGCTCAGCCCGGTCCCCAGTGACCTACCCCTGTGTGGAAAGTCCTGGCCCTCATGCAGGGTCAAAGGGCCATTCCCTGAGGTGAGGGGCACGAGTGCCTGGAGCAGCAGCTCTGGGGAGAGGGCAGAATCCTTCAGCAAGGTCTCTACTGACACCTCCTGATGAGGAGAAATGCCCAGTCAGGAGTCAAAGGAAAGAAAAGAAGAAGGGAGGAAGGATGAAAGGAGAAACAGAGTTTAGGAGGAGAACAGCGATAGACAAGGTGGCAGAGAAGACAGAGAGAGGCTAAGGGCTGAAGCACCTCTGTATGATTGAAATTCAGCAGCAGCCACATCTGCACGGTGGACACATGCAGTGTCTGGTTCCCAAACTGCAGCTCAGCCCGGCCCAGCCACGTCCACTGCAGTCGCCGATGTGGTCCCATGTCCAGGACTGGATGGTTCTGACCTAGGCAAGTGTCAAGGAGAAGAGTGGAGACACAGAATGGGCGAAACGAGGGGTTTAGGGGTTGAGGTGTCAAGCTTTGCTCCTACTAGTCCCTGCGGGGAGGAGGGTCCCAGCATTTTCAGACAGACAGATGCCTTGTCAAGCTTCCAGATCTCAGCCTTCTCTGCGCCTGCCTCCCTGGTGAGCCACAGGTAACTAGAAGCCCATCTCTAGACCCAGAGCCTAGCCCTGAGCCAGGCAGGTTCCATGCAAAAACACCAGAGAGAAAGCACTTGCATTTTGCCCTCAAGGAGCTCACAGTTTTAAATCCACTGAGCTGGATCTCTTCCTCCTCCTGTTTCACAGCTCAGGCAAGGTGAGCCTGAGACATCTGTTCCTACTGGAAAGCAAGGAAGCTGTCAAAGGGGGAGTATTAAAGGGACCAGGAGCCTACCTGAGAGATGCTCTCTGACCAAAGACGGGACAATTTGAGCATCAAAAAAAAAAAAAAAAAAAATCTGCAATGTGTGATGGAACCACACAAAATATTTAAAAATCTATGAGTTCATAATGATATATTTTTAAAAGACCCCATTGGTTATATTTAAAACATACTAGAGAACCAACACATTATTTTTAAAACTAGTTAAAAATAATTGGAAGAGGAAACAATCAAGCCTTTCCTGTATAAACCGGACTTCAGGGTAAATAAACAGTTGGTGAAAGGAAGTTTCTCTTGAAAGCATTCCAGCTAACACATGAAGAAGGAATGACAGAACTAGATATAACTATTTCATAACCCCTAATGAAATGATAGACCTAAGCAATGGTAGAAATGCCTGCCTGGTGAAAAGCTGATGGAAAATCACATGTAATGTATAGACATGACTGACACACTGAAATCCGTTGATTCGTCTCAACATCACAAAGGGAGACAGGCTGAACCTGCCTCCTGGTGGAAGGACACATACCACCACTGAAGCGTTCTTGCCCGAGAAATCAAACCCAAATCTGAATAAGCCTCTACACCTACAAATCAGTTTTCAGGAAATAAAGGAGACAGAGAAATATGCTTGAAGACACCACGTGAATGCAATCAGGAAAATCCAGCCTGTGAATGAATAACCCACTTTCCTCCAGAAATAACTGCAAGGAGGATAAAACGGGAGGTGGAAACCTGTAGGGTAAGGGAGATGTAAGATAATGCAACCAAATGCAATGCATGGACCTTGTTTGGATCCTCACTAAACAAAATAACTAACCAAAAAACTCCAAGGCAATCAGGGAAATATGAGCAATGACTGTATACTTGATACAAATTGCAAATTTCTAAATATTTGATAATTGTAGTATCCTTTTTAAAAAAAAAAAAAAAAAAAGAAAGAGCACTTATCTTTTAAATTTTGGGGGGGAATAGATGGGAGTACAGATTGAAGCAAGACTGGCCATGAGCTGATATATGTTGGAGTTTAGTCTGTCTACATTTGTATATGCTTGAAATTTATAATAAAAAGACTTTTTAAATGAGGGTGAAAATAACTCTTCTCAGACAAAAAAACTGGTAGGGTTTTCCACCAAACTCCTCAATGAAGATACTTTTTTTTTTTTGAGACGGAGTTTCACTCTGTCCCCCAGACTGGAGTGCAGTGACATGATCTCGGCTCACTGCAACCTCCGCCTCCCAGGTTCAAGCAATTCTCCTGCCTCAGTCTCCCGAGTGGCTGGGATTACAGGCGTGTGCCACCATGCCTGGCTAATTTTTGTATTTTGAGTAGAGACAGGGTTTTGCCATCTTGGCCAGGCCGGTCTCAAACTCCTGACCTCAGGTGATCTGCCTGCCTCAGCCTCCCAAAGTGCTGGGATTACAGGCATCAGCCACCATGGCTGGCCTGAAGGCACTTCCAGCAGATGTATTTTACAAAGAAGGACCAAGAGGCAAAGGAAATGGTGGCTAAAGCAATTAGCATGGTGGCAAATGTAAATATCCCTGAATAAATCATAATAATGACAATGTTGGAGGTTAAAAAAAGATAATTCTAAAATATGGAACAACAGTAATAAGTAATATGGGAATTAGAGCTGGAGTTAAGGTTTTCT
>NC_045438.1:125608317-125609440 GCF_002776525.5 Piliocolobus tephrosceles
AAGGTTTTCTAAGATCCTTTTATTGTTCAGAAAGGTAGGAAGTGATATTAGCTAATCAAGGATACAGGTTAAAAATACAAGGGTATTCAATTATAAAAATAGAATGCCTAAGTTCTAAAACTGATATAGACAAAAAATAAATTTTTTAAAAACAATCAATGAATCCAAAAGAAGAAAGAAAAAAGACAGCACAAAAACCCAGGGTAGAATCATATGTACACAGGTGTTCAATTTATTCTTCTTTAAATGTAAGAAGAGTAAACAAAAACACAAAATAAGAAGTTAGAAACAGCCAATTAATTAATGAATAATAAATGAATTCATTATGAGTTTATTATTTATGAGTTTATTACGAATTTGTTACTCATAATGGGCTAAAATTGACATCTTAAAAAGAGATTGTCAGGTTGAACAAAAAACAAATTCTAGGTTTTTATAAGACGTGTGCCTAAAACACTAAGGGTATGGCAAAGTTAAAAGCAAAACAATCCCAGGGGAAATTCTAACAAAAGTAAAATACTGGCATGATTTTAAAGTATCTTCCCTGACAGACTGCTTATTAATTGTAGCAAGGAGAAAAAATATTAACTATATGAGTGGAGAAAGCAAACAACCTCTTGGCCAGGTTGACAAAATTAACATCATAAAGAAGGGGCAGATGAAAACTGTGCTTCAGGGTGTAAAGCCTTGAGAACATGCCTGCCACATACTTAGTATTTTGCCTGGGAATGTATAACCTGAATCTAATCATGAAGAAATATACCAACTTAAAATGAGGAACCATTTTTAAAAAGTAGGCCAGGAATGGTGGCTCACACCTGTAGTCCCAGACTTTGGGAGCCCAAGGTGGGCAGTTCACAAGGTCAGGAGTTCGAGACCAGACTGGCCAATATGGTAAAACTCCATCTCTACTAAAAATACAAAAATTATCCGGGTGTGGTGGTGGGCACCTATAATCCCAGCTACTCAGGAGGCTGAGGCAGGAGAATTGCTTGAGCCCGGGAGGTGGAGGTTGCAGTGAGCTGATATTGCACCATTGTACTCCAGCCTAGGCAACAGAGCAAGACTCCATCTCAAAATAAATAAATAAATAAATAAATAAATAAATAAATAAATAAATAAA
>NC_045438.1:125609450-125630013 GCF_002776525.5 Piliocolobus tephrosceles
AAATAAATAAATAAATAAATAAATAAATAAATAAATAAATAAATAAATAAAATAAAAAACATAAAAGGGGACGGACGCGGTGGCTCATGCCTGTAATCCCAGCACTTTGGGAGGCCAAGGCAGGTAGATCATGAGGTCAGGAGTTCAAGAACAGCCTGGCCAATATGGTGAAACCTTGTCTCTACTAAAAATACAAAAAAATTAGCCATGCATGGTGGTGTGCGCCTGTGGTCCCATTTGCTCTGGAGGCTGAGGCAGAAGAATCACTTGAACCTGGGAGGCAGAGGTTGCAATAAGCTGGGATCGTGCCACTGCACTCCAATCTGGGCGACAGAGCAAGGCTCTGTCTCAAAACAAAACAAAACAAAACAAAAAAGTAAAAGGACCGTATTCTCCAGAAATGTCAGTGTCATAAAAGGCAAAGGATGGGGGATGGGGAACTAGTCCAGACTAAAGGAGACTAAAGAGACACGGCAACTAAATGTAACAGGTGATCCTAGACTGATCCTGTCCTGGACAAAAAAATGAAGTCATAGAAGACATGATGGGTCAGCTGAAACAATTAGAATGGCCGGGCACAGTGGCTCATGCCTGTAATCCCAGCACTTTGGGAGGCCGAGGCGGGCAAATCACGAGGTCAGGAGATCGAGACCATCCTAACATGGTGAAAACCCTATCTCTACCAAAAATACAGAAACAAAATTAGCCAGGCGTGGTGGCGGGCACCTGTAGTCCTAGCTACTCGGGAGGCTGAGGTGGGAGAATCGTGTAAACCCGGGAGGTGGAGCTTGCAGTGAGCTGAGATCACGCCACTGTACTCCAGCCTGGGCTACAGAGTGATACTCTGTTTCCAAAAAGAAAAGAAAAGAAAAATTAGAATATGGAGGCTGGGTGTGGTGGCTCATGTCTATAATCCCAGCACTTTGGGAGGCTGAGGCAGGAGTTTGAGACCAGTCTGGCCAACATGGTGAAACCCCGTCTCTACTAAAAGCACAAAAATTAGCCAGGCGTGGTGGTGGGTGCCTGTAATCCCAGCTACTCAGGAGCCTGAGGCAGCAGAATCACTTGAACTTGGGAGGTGAAGGTTGCAGTGAGCTGAGACAGCACTACTGCACTCCAGCCTGGGGGACAGAGTGAGACTCCGTCTCAAAAAAAAAAAAAAAAAGAATATGGAAAATAGATCACAATACTTATACCAGAGTTAAATTTTTGAAATTGATAAATGAACTGTGGTTATATAAGAGAAAACCTTTATTCTTAGGAAATATGTACCAAAGTACTTAGGGGCAAAGGGCCAGCATATACGCAATTTATTCTCAAAGGTTCAGAAAAATAAGTCTCTCTATACATACATATATACACACATATACATAAACAAAGGGCAAATGGTAAAAGCAAACGTTAACAAAATGTTAACAAAAGGTAAACTTGGATAAAGAGTATGTAGGTATTCTTTGTATTATTCTTGTAATTTTTCTGTAAATTTGAAATTATTTCCAAAGAAATTTTTTTAAGCAAAAAGGAATAAGCCAGGTGCAGTACACACAGAAATATAGACGAAGAAAAAAAAAATCTGAACCTGATGAAACCTCTAGATCTAACTTTCATTATTAAAAAGTTTAAGGAAGCCAGGTACGGTGGCTCACACCTGTAATCCCAGCACTTTGGGAGGCTGAGGCGGGAGGATCGCTTGAGTCCAGGAGTTCGAGATCAGCCTGGCCAACATGGCAAAACTGTGTTTCTACAAAAAATACAAAAATTAGCTGGGAGTGGTGGTGCACAGCTATAGTCCCAGCTACTTGGGAGATTGAGATGGGAGAATCACTTAAGCCTGGGAGACGGAGGTTGCAGTGAGCCACCCGAGATCGTCACGCTGCACTCCAGCCTGGGTGACAGAGTGACACCCCCTCTCAAAAAATACAAGTAAAAGGACAAATTGCATACTTTGAATAGTTAAAATGGCAAATATTATGCTAGTTATATTTTACCACAATTTAAAAAAAAGGTATGCAAAAGATTAAGAACTTCTCTCCATGCAAAAACAAAAAGCTAAAGATAGAAAAAGATAAACTGGAAAGACAACAACCAAAGAAAGTTGGTATACTATTAATACCAGAAAAAAACAGACTTCTAGAGAAAAAGCTTTATTAGAAAGAAAGTCACTTCATAATAATGTTTCATTGACTCTGGAATTTCTAAACCTGCATGGTCCATCATAGTAGCCATTAGCCACATGTAACTATTTAAATTTAAGCTGATTATGACTGAGCGCAGTGGCTCATGCCTGTAATCCCAGCAATTTGGGAGGCCAAGGTAGCTGGATCACCTGAGGCCAGGAGTTCGAGAGTAGTCTGGCCAACATGGTGAAACCTCGTCTCTACTAAAAATACAAAAATTAGCCGGGCATAGTGGTGCACACCTGTAATCCCAGCTAATCAGGAGGCTGAGTGAGGTAGGAGAATCGCTTGAATCCAGGAGGCGGAGGTTGCAGCGAGCCAAGATCAAGCCATTGTATTCCAGCCTGGGTGAGACAGCGAGACTCTCTCTGTCTCAAAAAAATTAAAGTAAAATAAAATAATAAATTGATTACAATTAAATGAAATTATTTAGTTCCTCAGTTATATTAGCCACATTCCAAGTACTTAATTTCCATCAATGACTATCATACTGAATAGTGCAGAAAATAATTTTTCCATCATTGTAGAAAGTTCTACTGGATGGCACTGTTAAACTATTTTAACCTTCTAACAAAATAGCCAAAAAATATATATACAGTAAAACCAGTATGATTAGCAATTTTGAAAAATTCACCATCATAGTGGTAATTTTAGCACACTTCTCTCAGTAGTAGATCAAGTAGACAAAAACTGCTAACTTTACAGAAGATGTAAACAAAACAATTAACAAGGTCAATTTGGCGAAATATGTAGAATCCAGTTAAGAATACACATTCTTCTTAATCACACATGAAACAGGTAAAATATGACCATCTACTAGGCCATAAAGAAGCCTCAATAAACTGCAAAGATTCAGAATCATAGAAACCATGCTCTTTGGCCACAGGGGAATGAGGGTAGAAATATAAAACAAAAAAATAACTGAAGAAAAACTTGTTTGGAAGTTAAAAATATATTCTTCTGAAAAACAAAATAAAGAAAAATTTAGAAATTTAAAAATTCTTAGAACTAAACAATAATAAAAATAATACATAATAAAAACTTATGGAACATCCCAAATGTCCATCAATAGCAGAAAGGGTAAATACATCCATACAATGGAATATGACTCAGCAAAAGAAATGAATAAACGAATGATACCCCTGACAACTTGGATCACTCCCACGGACAGTATGTTTCGTGAAAGACATCAGACACAGCAGAATACTGTATGATTCCATTTACATGATGTTCAAATACAGGCACAAATCTATGGTGATAAAGGTTAAAAATAATGACTTCTCCTGGAAGAAGACATTGACCGGAAAGGGGGCATGAAGGAGAGAGCCTTCCATGATGCTGGAAATGTTCTGTATCTTGATGGGGATGTGAGGGAGGTAGATATATGGGTGGATATTAATATAATAATTCATGAAGCCTTATAATTAAGATTTGTGCACTTTACTGAATACTAGTTATATCCCAATCTGAAAAATCTTTTTGGCCAGGCACAGTGGCTCACCGAGGTGGGTAGATCACCTGAGGTCAGGAGTTCGAGAGCAGCCTGGCTAACATGGTGAAACCCTGTCTCTACTAAAAATACACAAATAGCCGGGTGTGGTGGTACACGCCTGTAGTCCCAGCTACTCGGCTGAGACAGAAGAATCGCTTGAACCCAGGAGGCAGAGGCTGCAGTAAGCCAAGATCACACAACTGCACTCCAGTCTGGGTGACAGAGTGAGACTTCATCTCAGAAAAAAAAAAAAAAAAATCTTTTAAAACTTTATAGGATGCCACTAAAGCAGTATTGAGGGGAAATGAAGTCTTAAATACTTTTATTTGGAAAAAAGTCTGAAAAGACTAAAAATCAATGTTAGAAAAAGAAAACAGAACAAATTCATAGAAAGTCAAAGGAACTGATGAGAGCAGAAATTAATGAAACTACAACCCATGCTTTCTCATCCCTCTGTAGGAGCTGATATTTTTCTTCCTATCTATATCCTGTCCAAAGGTCCTCTCCTCTTCCTCTCTTGCCACCCCCAGTCTCACCCCGATCTCCAATTTCCTCTCCCTAGTTCCTCACTCTGGCTGTAGAAACTGGAGAAACGGTCAAGGGCATCACAGAATTCTGTGGGAAGGCACTTTCTGGGATGGTACAGGTAGCAGAGTGGGGAGACCGGCCAGCAGCGTGGTGACAGGACCAGTATAGAAATGGCTGGACTTGGATCTTCAATAAATAATTCTTTCTCAGCTTCCTCCTCCTCCTCTTCCTCCTGAAGGACAGAAGGATTTCAGGGGCCCTTGGGCTCCCTTCTTTGGTCTAGTCTTCTCTCACTCTCCTATTCTCCCTGGTCTTACCTCCTCTTCCTCTAGTCTCTTTTCCTCCTCGTCTTCCTGCTCCAAGAACAACTTGTCGAGCCGCTGGAGCTGGAAGAGGTGGAACTGGCGCTGCAGCTCCTCAGAGGTACTCAGGCTCTGCAGCATCAGCTGGGGGAGGCGGTTGGGAAAACAGAGGCCAATCTCCTCCAGCACGGCCCCCTCCAGCCAGCTCGAGCCAAAGCTCAGGAGACGGTCCGCCATGTAATGCCTGCAGCACACACAGCCCAGGCCAAGCCTCAGTGTGGGTGGCAGCGTGGCCCAGCCTCCCCCTCGAGAATGTAGGTACCTCTGTCCCTCTGCCTGGGTCACACACCCTACCTCACCTCTTCTCTCCCACTCCCTTTCCACCAATGCATGACCACCTCCACTTTTTTCTTTTTCTTTTTTTTTTTTTTGAGACGGAGTCTCACTCTTGTCACCCAGGCTGAAATGCAATGACGCAATCTTGGCTCACTGCAACCTCCAACTCCCGGGTTCAAGCAATTCACCTGCCTCACCCTCCCGAGTAGCTGGGATTACAGGTGCCTGCCACCACGCCACCACTCCTGGCTAATTTTTGTACTTTTAGTAGAGACAGGGTTTCACTATGTTGGTCAGGCTGATCTTGAACTCCTGACCTCAGGTGATGTGCCCACCTCGGCCTCCCAGAGTGCTGGGATTACACACGTGAGCCACCGCGCCTGGCCAGCCATCTACATCTTTATCTCTCCTCTGCACAGGCTCTTTTCTCATCTCCCCTATAAGACTCAAATCTGTCCACTCTCTAGATCTAGGCCTCCCATCCCCTACCCCTCCAGACCTGCACTCACTGATAGAAGTGCTCAAAAGTTGTGGCCAGTTCCAGACCAGAAAGGACCATAATGGGTTCCAGGTGCCGCTGAAGCTGCCCCAGCATTTCCACTCCAGGGGCTCCACCAATCAGGCCACCCTGGATCTGCTGGTCAATGTACCTGGCAAACTGCTCACTCATCTGGGGGCAGTGGAAAGGGCATGGGCAAACCATGAACGAGGGAGTGGAGGAGACTGGGGAGCGAAAGGAGGTGAAAGGGCAGAGCAGAAAGCAATGAACTTGGAACATGAGCTTATAGCCCTGTGGGGAGCTGGTGGGACTCACGTGAGCAGCAGTAAGGAAGGACTGCTGCAGCAAGGCGCCAGAGAAGCCACTGCGCAGAGCCAGCGTGAAGGCTGCCCGAGGCCCAAACAGCTCGGAGCCTGCTCTCTGCAAGTGCTCATAGAGTTTACAGTAACGAGGCACAAAGTCTGGGGCCCCCCAAGCTGCAGCCAGGAATCTGCCGACCTGAGGAGAAAGGCAAGAAATGACATAAAAGGAGCAGCCCCTCCCCTCCGCAGACTTCTGCTTGCTTCTGCCCACCTGCTCCTGCACCACGCTCAGCCAGCATTGGGTTATGTTCCTCAGGCTGCTGCTTGGAAGCACTGGCAAAGGCGCCGGGCTCCGGTCCCGACCCTTACTGTTCTTGCTGACTGTAGAGACAGAGGGAGAAGGAAGAGGTTTCATCTCAGCCTCTGAGTGAGTACACCGGTCTTTGGTAGTGATTTCCTGGAAAGGCCAGGAAGTCTCAGGGGCCTGGAAAGGCTGGTAGCAAAGCAGAAAGAGTAAGATCCAGGGAGAAGGGAGCCAGATACACCTCTGCCCGCAGTCTAAGCTCCATTGGCCACGGTTGGGACTTACAGGGCCGAGTGGATGGCTCAGGAGAAGGCCCAGGAGGAGGCTCCACATGCACCAGCAAGTGGCAAAGGCGACGAACTCGAGAAGCAAAGGACGCTGCTCGACTCAGGGGGTTCTGAGAGCTCTCTCTCTGTTCTAAGTACTGATCCAGCAGCCATCCCAGGGCACTTACACCTTCTGCATCTGAAAGAAGGTCAGGAACGGGTCTCTATGGGAGATGGGAGAACAGACAGCCCAGGGCAGAGGAGGGAGAAAGATCAATTGTACAAAAAGGCTTGAGGGGTAGTGGGGCCCTAGTCCTCCCCTCACCAAGGTTTGCTTCAGCTGGAGTCAGGGGAGATGGTAACAGGGCGGGGATGGGGTAGTAGGGAAGATTCAAATACCAGAGTCTCAGGGAGCAGTGCCTGGGGCAGGAAGGAGAGAGGAACAATGAGGTGACAGGCCTTCAGGGACAAAGACAGGAACCAAAAGAACCAAGAGCATTAACTCAGGTGATCACTGGGAATAAGGACAAGGCACTGGTTAGTGGGGCCAGGTGTCAGCATGGTTACCGGGAGAGGTGATGTTCTGCACCAGGGGGCTGACCAGGGCCTCCCAGCAGGTCTTGCCCAGTGCTTGGGCGGCCTCATCATCAGGGAGGAAGCGGTCAGCAAAATTCTGCTCATGGCGTAAAACCCTGTTCAGTCTGGGAACAAACAGTGCACGGTGGAGGATTAAAGGCACTGATTTCCCAGAGGCCTCCATTCAAGTGCAGATCAGCTCCCAATCACCCCTGTTTGGTCCCTGACCCAACTTGTCCCAATCAACACAAACTTCTCACCTATGTTCACCTTCCCCCTCATGTCTGGGCTGCAGCTTTCCCTTCCAGACTCCCACAGAAGCATCCCTCCTACTTCTTAGTGCCCTGTTCCCTTACCCATCTTCCCTCCTCAGGCCCTACCCACCTGGGACAGAGCTGGAGGAGGCGCCGGCGGTCCTCTGCTATGTCCCGGCTCCAGGCTTGTGCCCGAATTGTGTAGAAGAGACATGTTCGGCGACACAGCTGCTCCCGGAACAGTGGCCAGAATGTGGGCTTAGGGCCCAGGACCTCCACACCCCGAACCCGGGTGTCAATGCCGCCCTGGAACATGCACAGACTTATCTGTCACCTAAGCCGCTTGAGCCACTAAGTACTACCAAAGCCAAGCCTCCTGCCCTGAGCTCCCTAGAACTGCTCAGGACATCCCCACATCCCTGGGACTCAACAGGCCCCTGGGCCATCTCCCAAGCAGATCAACGAGAAACCTTGGCTAAAGCCCTGGCCTCTAGATGTTAGAGAACGCAGCCACTCTGGAGACCCTGTGCCACCTCCTCCTCCTCAGCCCGGCTGACGCCCTGGCACCACCTGCTGGCAGCGCTTTATGCGGATCTGGATGATAGGCCAGAAGCGGTTCAGATTCTCCAGGAGGATCACCCGGCTGGCAGAGGGCATCACATTCACCTGGCAGGGCAAGGGAGAAGAGGGAAAGGAGAGAGCTGTCACCTCCAGAAACAGGGTTGGAGAAACTGTTGACAGTAACCAAGTTGGTCATGGTGTGTGCCCTTCACTTCTCCTGCAGAGCCCAGGGATGGACGTGGCTCTGCATCCCTAATCCCACTCTCACTGCTTACAAGGCGATGCCTTCCCAGGAGGAAGGGATGTCACCATTCCCCAGGGACTAGGTCCTTCCCACAGGCACTGGGACAAAAAGAAAGATGTGGAGCAAGGTGAAGGGGGGCACAAGGGTTCCCACCGTGTTGAGCTCAGTGCTGATGCAGCTGGTGCTGTCACCCCCAAACACCACCACCCTGGCTGGCATGTAGCTTGAGTCCTCACTGGCCACCAACAAAGTGAGCTGCCTGGGAAAGAAGAAAGGAAACAGTCAAAGCTTGGCCTCTGGACATGGTGGCTCACACCTGTAATCCCACCATTTTGGAGGGCTGAGGTGGGAGGACTGCTTGAGGCTAGGAGTTTAAGATCAATCTGGGAAATACTGCAAGACCCCACCTCTACAAAATAAAAATCAAAAGAAAGAAAGAGAAAGGCCAGAGCCCTGGTTTTAGTTCAAAACTATTTCAAGCCACCACTTCTTTCTCGGGCTCCTGTTTCTCTGCTGGCTCCTGACGCAGCTGTCCCCACAAGACCCTCTGCTCTTCCCTTTATATTCTGCCAAAGTGACTTAATTGAAACCCACAGTTTCAACTGAAAATTAATACACAGAGGACTCCAAATCCACATCTCTATCCCAGACCACTCTCCTGAGCTTTCATGCTGTGTCCCCAACAGGTATTTCCATATCATGTCCCATAGGCGCCTCAAAGTCAACATGCCCAAATGAAATGATCATCTGTCCACATAAACTTGTCCCGCTTCCTATATCTCCCCTGGGAAATAAAACTTCCATGCACCCAGTACTCAACTAGAATACTGTCACTGTGGCCTTCACCTTCTCATGGCTTCCCTCACCCAAAGGCAAGCCTTGTGGACTCCACCTCTGAGGATTTCCCAGTCCATTCCCACTCCTGCTGTCTAACTGAACACATGGATCCTTTCTCTACTAGACCACTGCATAAACCTTCCATCTCTTTCTTCTGACCTCCAACCCAAACTCCCATAATTGCCAGAGTGAGCTTTCTCAATAAAAAAATCTAGTTTTCGGCCGGGCGTGGTGGCTCACGCCTGTAATCTCAGCACTTTGGGAGGCCGAGACGGCGAATCACGAGGTGGGGAGACTGAAACCATCCCGGCTAACACGGTGAAACTCCGTCTCTATGAAAAAATACAAAAAATTAGCCAGGTGTGGTGGCAGGCACCTGTAGTCCCAGCTACTCGGAAGGCTGAGGCAGGAGAATGGCGTGAACCCGGGAGGCGGAGCTTGCAGTGAGTCGAGATTGTGCCACTGCACTGCAGCCTGGGCCACAGAGCAAGACTCTGTCTCAAAAAAAGAAAAAGAGAAAGAAAAAAAATCTAGTTTTCTCTCTTCCCTTCTTAAAATCTTCGAATGGCTCGCCAAGTTTTGGAATAAAGTTCAAACTGCTTAGCTCACAAAACACTTTGTGATCTGCCTTTGCCTACTTTTCTGGCCTGTATCTTCTGCCACTTAATAGTTTTCATTGCAGCCAAACATGATTACTAAAGTCCTTCCAAATATAGTGTCTTACTTCCATTTTGCACATATGCTGTCCTTGTGCCTAGAATATTGCCCCCTCTTTATCTACCTAATTTCAATGTCAAAACCCAGTTCAGTCACCCCCTCCTTCCAGAAGGAAGTCTGCTCTGATGCCTGTCCGTCTCAGGTCCACATGTGGACAGCAATGCTTTTTCTTACTCTGTGCTCTTACTTGATTTTCTAGTGTAGCTCCCCAGCTGGAATGTAGGTACCATATCTTATTGTCCTTCTATTTCCAGACCCTTGCACGGTGCCTGACACAAATGCCTGGCATTAAACAAATGCCCACAGGAGAAATGGATAAGTGAGCTGTTGATCTCCCTCAACACTAAGCACAGGGCAGTGCCATCTGTACCTGCTGGGGTACAGGTCACCAGATTCCAGGAGTGAGGGGAAGTCTATACTCAGCGTAGCAAAGGCAGGCCAATGTGTCTATGTGTTCACTGCACAAAATAGGTTTGAGTGTGTCCCTCAGGCATGTGGATTATAGCTGGGGTTGTGTGTATCTGGGTGCTTTGGGGAAGTATCCTGGGGCACAGCAGAACATTCATATATGTGTGTTCACACCTAACAAGAACACCACGGTGCATGTGCAGGGTGATGTAGTGGGAGCCGGTGCTGCCGTTGGACTCCCAGTAGGTCTTGGGGTTGTGGTCCGTCAGCTTGCTGGCCCGGTGCGGGTTGGAGGACACCTCCACCTTCTCCCAGCACTTGTCCTCCTTCACTTCCACACTGGAGCCTGGGGGCAAGTGGGAAGGGGTGATGGTCACAGCCAGGTTAGTTGAGAGAGGGAAAAGGAAAAGGTCTAGGGAGCAGGAAGGGAAGGGGAGAACAGACACTGGATGGGAGCCAGGAGAAAGCAGATGAGGGCACTAACCCTGGCAGAGATGCCTGAGGAACACATCAAAGAAGGGGATATTGATGGGTCGGTGCGTTCGTCTGTGGTCTTCGATCTGGCCCAGCACCATCTGCAGCCGGAACATCAGGGAGAATGAGGAAGGGGAGAGGGAGGAACACAGAGAAACACCCAGAAACAGGTCGACAGAAAAAGTAAAGGGTCAATGGTACACTCAACTCCTCTCTCCCCACATTTTGACAGAACCATGTGGAGTCAAGGTTAGGAAACAAGTGCCCCAGATTTGCTACAACCTGTGCCAAACAGGGATACCAAAGAGGAACACAGTGAATCCCCTTCCCCTGCTTCTGACTTGCATTCTCTCAGCTGCATACCCACAGCCGCTCCTCACCTGAATGCAGCCAGCCAGGATGCTAGAGGTGAGGTTGCTATAGAGCTGTGCGTACTTCTCACACTCTGTCACCAGGTCCCGAAGCTCACAGCCCAGCAGCAGCTGAGCTGAGTGCTTGTCCAGGACTTTGGAGAGGACCTCTTTTGCTCCCAGGCAGCAGAGCACCACAGCATAGTCCTTATGCATCAAGGCCAGGCGATGTAGGAAGCAGGTCAGCTCCTGAACAATCTAAGTCCAGAGCCACACAGATTAATTTACAGGAAACAAGAGGTAGGATATGTAAGGATTGAGGAGAGGGTTCAGTAAAGGAAGTGTTGTGGCTGAGACTGCGGAGACATGCCAACGCCCCGGGAAACAAGAGTGCCAAAGTCAGGGTGGAGTTAAACAGAGGAGTGCTGGGACTCCAGAGTGAGTTGGCAGAACAGAGCTTCGGCATAGCTTTCCAGGCTGCTTCTTGCCGGGCCAAGCTATGTTAACCCTGGTGCCTGAGCCTTGCTCTCCAATGCACAAACCCTGAAGGGAGGAAAGCTGTTTGGATTGGTGAATGTGGGCTTCTCCTTAGTCCAGAATCTCAAATCCAAATCTAAAATCATCTAAAAGGTTTATACTGCAAAGATCCCAGTTCTGGAGACTCTTAGATTACATTACCCTTCCTCTTCCTACATCCATCCCAGTGCCCCAAGATCCATTCAGAAAGGCCCTGCTGTGCCCTCCAGAGCCTCACAAGGAAGTTGGTGCCCCAGATGCTGCCCATCCCTCCCTTCCCCTTGCCAGGGTTCTAGTACCTCAAAGTCACTGCTAGGGCCACTCAGGCAGTTGAGGCAGGGTTCCAAGACCTCGTGCCAAGGGAGGACCATTGCCTCAGGGAAATCCAGCAGTCGGGTTATGACCCTGGTGAGGGGATAGAAACGAGTAAGGTCAGGCCAGGCAGAGTGGCTCACGCCTATAATCCCAGCACTTTGGGAGGGTGAAGCGGGCAGATCACCTGAGGTCGGGAGTTTGAGACCAGCCTGACCAAAATGGAGAAACCCCATCTCTACTAAAAATACAAAAGTAGCTGGGCATGGTGGCGCATGCCTGTAATCTCAGCTACTCGAGAGGTTGAGGCAGGAGAATCGCTTGAACCTGGGAGGCGGAGGTTGCAGTGGGCCAAGATCGTGCCATTGCACTCCAGCCTGGGCAACAAGAGTGAAACTCCATCTCAAAAAAAAAAAAAAGAAAAGAAAAGAAACAAGTAAAGTCCCTGAAGTCTGCCAGTTTCCCTCGTCCTAATGCATGGTGCCCCAACAGGCCTCTCACCTCAGCACAGACAGCAGCAGAGTCTTGTTGGGCCCCGGAGCATCCAGAGTCCGCAGCAACAGGAGGAAAGGCTGGGTCTCCTGCTGGAGACGCTTGAGGAGGGGCCTCACGGCACCCCCGGGGCTGCCCTCACGGCACAGCACACGCTCCAAGTCCAGGAGTAGTTCTGCAGATGGGCCCCCAACCAGGGATCGAATCAGTAGCTCAGGGGACCCATCCTGACCCTGGATGATGGGGGTCTCTAGAGCTGCAGCCAGACACACCGGAGGGAAAAATGTGGATGAAGAGTCTTAACAGTTTGCCAAACTGAGAACTGGGAAGGTCCAGAAAATCACCCCAAAATTTTCCTTATATATTTTGGATGTCTACAGTTTTTAACCAAACTATGGGAGACTTTCTTTCCTGATTCCAAATACAAACCTAATCACATTTGGAAAAAAAACTAGTATAGCAAGCATTGTCAAGTTAAACACAAGACATTTTAAATCTCTTATAGTCGTATTATTAAATGTTAGCTATAGTAAATATTAACTATGATGATTACATTCCTGTACTACCTGCATGGTGGCTTTAGGTACACAGACTAAAAGATACATACATATTTCCTATTTTTCTTTTTTTTTTTTTTTTTGGAAATGGAGTGTCGCTCCGTCACCCAGGCTGGAATGCAGTGGCGTGATCTCAGCTCACTGTGACCTCCACCTCCTGCACTCAAGCGATTCTCCTGCCTCAGCCTCCCAAGTAGCTGGGATTACAGGCACCCACCACCATGCCTGGGTAATTTTTGTATTTTTAGTAGGGACGGGGTTTCACCATATTGGTCAGGCTGGTCTCAAACTTCTGACCTCAAGTGATCTGCCTGCCTCAGCCTCCCAAAGTGCTGGGATTAAAGGCGTGAGCTATTGCACCCGGCCACATATTTCCTATTTCAATATCCCTCCATACTTCTAGGTTTTCACTTGTTTTTCAATCACAAAGGGTTTCTTCCCCAGTATCAATATTTAATGTCCCCAGGCACAAGCGTTCTGTACCATAAATTATAATTCCTCTTAAGAAGGCCTCCCTATTCTGTGAAGAGAAAGTTAAACTTGGGCCAGGCAAGGTGGCTCACGCCTGTAATTCCAGCACTTTGGGAGGCCAAGGCGGGCAGATCACCAGGTCAGGAGTTCGAGACCAGCCTGACCAACACGGTGAAACCCTGTCTCTACTAAATACACAAAAATTAGCCAGGTGTGGTGGCATGCGCCTGTAATCCCAGCTACTCAGGAGGCTGAGGCAGGATAATTCCTTGAACCCGGGAGGCAGAGGCTGCAGTGAGCTGAGATCACGCCACTGTACTTCAGCCTGGGCAACAGCAATTTCCTTACACATATTCCACAGTCTCCCTCTTCTTGGTCGGGAAATTCTACTTAAGACCTAACTTGAGCACCACAATGCTCATTCATTTCCTGAAGTTTCCTTGTATCTTTCCAGTAACGAGCTGATATGTAAACCTTAGCCTTCATGGTCACTGGCTGGCACTGTGTGATTCCTCTGCAAAACCACCCCTCCACAATGATACCTGCATGCTCAGGGCTGCCCGGCGGCTCTGAGTAGCGATTGAGAAGCATCATGAGGATGGTGCGTGTGGTAGGCATAGGTTCTGTGTCCGGTGCTATCCCTGAGTGCCTAAACAACGTGTCTCTTAGCTCTCTGGTTATAATCTGGTCTCCCAGAGTGTGGTGGTTGCACAAAAGCAGGTTGAGCAGGAGCAAGCCATTTCTCGCTGCAGAAGAGCACCTGAGAGGAGGGAGGTGACCAGGAAGAACCTTAGAGACCATGAATGCAATGGAAGTAGCAAAGCAAGCACAGAGGGCTGGGCAGCTAGGGAGCAAAGGGCTCCAGTGGGCCCTCTAGGCCAGGACATCTGATCCCCTGACCTCAGGCCACTCCTCCCAAACCCATAAAGGGAGGTCAGTGCATCTCTGGTCTCTGCCCTCTCTGGGAATCTCCCTATCCCCAATCCACTTGGGTTCTCTTCCAACAACAATTGCTTAATCCAGAGGTGACAACATGAGGGGAATTTCTGTGGAGAACATGAGCCTGGAGCACAGGAGTAGCAGGGTTTGGGACTAAGCAGGAGCCTGGAGTTGGGAGGGTAATGCCCTGACCCCTCAGTGTTCAGCATCAGGATCACGGCTGCAGGGACAGTGAGGAGCAGGCTCTCAGAGCCCGGGCGTGTAGCAGAGTCGATGCTGGCGAAGATCTCTCTGGTCATCTGAGCATCAAACAAAGAGTGGATAGAATCTCGGCCAGTAACAAAAGTGGGGATCTCCGAGGAGCTGGCGATGGCCAGCATCTTCAGTGCCTGTGAGGGGGATGTGAGAGCAGAGTGAGGAGGGGACAGAGCCACCATGAGGAAAGGGAGGCCTCATTCTAGACCTCAAACTTTGGGGCACCTGAGCTGTTTGCAAATAGGTAGAATAGGAGACAGAAGTGGAAGAGGTAGTGATGGGATATCAAATACCACAAAGAGAGGGAAGGAGGCAGGGAGGAAGGAAAAGAAAAAAGAAACTAAACAACAAAAAACCCTGAGACTGGATGGTAAAATCAGCCTTCCACTTCTCTCGGCCCCCAGGCTCCCAGCACCAAGGCTACCGGAGTGGGACAGCCACCCCTCCTGTATCTTCCCCTCAGGATGGTGCCCCTCCCAGCATCTAGTTGTCTTCAGGGGCTTCTCACAGTTGTCTCCCATCTCACTTGCACTTCTTCCTTTGCAAAATCTCTCTTCCCTTGAGCTCCATGACTTCACATCCTCCTGGCATTTCTCCTACCTCTCTGGTGTTCCTTTGCCCCAAGGAACTGAGGTTCCTTGTCCCCTTTCTCTGGACTCTGCACTCACCCACACTGAGGCAACCAGGTCCATTCCCATTGCTTCCATTACCACCTATATGCCAAGTCTCCAAAACCTGTGTCTCCTGGCCTTAGTATCCAGCCCTTCTAGACAAGACTTCTTGGTTGTCTCACAGGCAGTGGTTGGCATTATAGGAAAAATTATTGTAATGTGTAAACCTGTTTGCTGGGACTATAGAGAAAAATTAAATTAAAATAAATACTGCACAATCAGAGTGCAAATTGTCTCTCCTGGTGAAAGGGCTGATTCTCTACAAGAAATCCACGACAGATGGACTGGGCTAGAAATAATTCTCAGGACAATCCCTCTTGTAAGGCCTGGACCCTCCAAGCAACTTCTACTTCTCAATGAAGCTTTCTCCCTGTAGTTACACCACCCTCCTCCCCCAGTTAGCTGAGTTCTGTAGACTTCAAGTTATTAACAAGATGATGTAATTTTATTTCAGGGCAAGATTTTTTTGAGATGAAGTCTCACTCTGTCACCCAGGCTGGAGTGCAATGGCACAATCTCAGCTCACAGCAACCTCCCCGTCCTGGGTTCAAGAGATTCTCCCGCCTCAGCCTCCCAAGTAGCTGGAATTACAGGCATGCACCACCATGCCCGGCTAATTTTGTATTTTTAGTAGAGACAGGGTTTCACCATGTTGGCCAGGCTGGTCTTGGACTCCTGACCTCAGGTGTTCCACCCACCTTGGTCTCCCAAAGTGCTGGAATTACAGGCGTGAGCCACCATGCCCAGCCATTTCTATTTTTATTTTTTTGCCATGATCTATAGTGGATGGTAATTGCTATGTTTTGGTCATGTAATTTGAGAGGATCAGGGAATTCTTTGAGCAGGATGGTCTAGACTATGAATGCCTGGCTGCTCTTGGTACCATAAAGAAAAGTACCCCCCAGGCTGGACATGGTGGCTCACACCTGTAATCCCAGCACTTTGGGAGACCGAGGCGGGAGGATCACGAGCTCAGGAGAGCCAGACATCCTGGCCAACATGGTGAAACCCCGTCTCTACTAAAAATACAAAAAATTAAGCTGGGCATGGTGGCACGCGCTCAGGAGGCTGAGGTGGGAGAATAGCTTGAACCCGGGAGGCAGAGGTTGCAGTGAGCTGAGATCGCGCCACTGCACTCTAGCCTGGGCGATAGAGCAAGACTCCATTAAAAAAAAAAAGAAGGAAGGAAAGGAAGGAAGGAAAGGAGGGAAGGAGGGAGGGAGGGAAGAAGGAAGGAAGAGAGAGAGAGGAGGAGGGGAGGGGAGGGGACAGGAGGGGAGGGGACAGGAGGGGAGGGGACAGGAGGAGAGGGAACAGGAGGGAAGGTAATGGAAGGGAGCCTCCTGGCCTCTCCCAGGACAGCCTGCTCTAAGAGGACACATGCTCCCGTTCATGCTGCTGCCATTATACTACTGGAATACATTCTCAGAACTGCTCTGGCCAAAGCCTGCCTGTCTCCCTCAGGAACCCTCAGGCTATACAGAGCTCTTCTGCCTGCACCACCCTACCAGCTAGCACTTCTGTCTGGAGTAACCAGTAAGCCAATTCTTCTGTAAGCTACTCTGGATAAGGGCCTTCCTTCCCAATTCTCTGGGCAATGGCAATGCTGGCTTTGTTTTACCCAAATCTAGTAACAGCGTCTTTTCTACGTAAGGGTGCCACCTGGATAAAAGAGGTAAAAAAAAACGTTTTGGTCACATCTAGAAAATTAGTTTTTTTGGCCGGGCGCGGTGGCTCAAGCCTGTAATCCCAGCACTTTGGGAGGCCGAGACGGGCGGATCACGAGGTCAGGAGATCAAGACCATCCTGGCTAACACGGTGAAACCCCGTCTCTACTAAAAATACAAAAACTAGCCGGGCAAGGTGGCGGGCGCCTGTAGTCCCAGCTACTCCGGAGGCTGAGGCAGGAGAATGGCGTAAACCCGAGAGGCGGAGCTTGCAGTGAGCTGAGATCCGGCCACTGCACTCCAGTCAGGGCGACAGAGCGAGACACTCTGCCTCAAAAAAAAAAAAAAAAAAAAAGAAAATTAGTTTTTAACCAGACACCTAATCATAACTAAAAAGGCAGGAACACTCAACATACCTGAAAACTCAACTCCTGACGTTCTCCCCATATCTCCTCCTCCTGCCACATTCTCTCTCAGTAAATGGCCACTTCATGCAACCCTGCTGCTTAATTTTACACCTGGGAGTCATTCTTAACCCTGGCCTCGGCCGGGCATGGTGGCTCATGCCTGTAATCCCAGGAGGCTGAGGCAAGAGAATCACTTGAACCCAGGAGGTGGAGGTTGTAGTGAGCCGAGACAGCGCCACTGCACTCCAGCCTAGGCAACAGAGAGAGACTCCGTCACAAACAAACAAAAAACCTCCTGGCCTGGCACAGTGGCTCATGCCTATAATCTCAGCACTTTGGGAGGCTGAGGTGGGAGGATCACTTGAGTCCAGAAGTTCAAGATTAGTCTGGGCAACATAGCAAGATCCTGTCTCCACCAAAAATAACTCCAAAACTCCCTTTTTCCTTTTTCCAAACACTCAATCCCCAAGAATGTCCGGATCAAACTCTTAAATCCATCTCCCTCTTTCCATTCCAAAGTCTACTCACTGGTCTGAAGCACCAAAGTATCTCCTCAAGATCAGTAGTCCCCAATCTGCCTGTCTTGCCCATTGTTCTCACCCGCCAGGCCCAATGTACTCACCGCCAGCCCAGCCTGCTGCACCAAGACAGAAGTCTTATATTCTTGCATGCAGACCAGTACAGCATAGATGCCACCCTCCCTGGCAAAGAGCGGCCGCCACTCGTGCTTGGTCATGAGCAGGTAAAGGAGGCGCAGGGCCTGCACCACCACCATCTTCTCTCCCACCTGGTTGGTCAGCAGCTCCACCAGCATCTTCACTAGCTTCTCTCTGACAAGAGAAGAGACATTGGGGCTCCCCATCCCAAGGAGTCTTGCCTGACCTCCTAGCCATGGCACCATCGGACTCCCTGACCAATCCCATCCACCGAGAGCTAGTCCATCCTCTCTGCCCCACCCAAACCTGCTATCCTTGCTTCAGTCTCACCCCAATCCCCTCCCCTCTGCAGCCAAACTGCCTGTGGCTCCTCAACTAATGAAGGAGGCAGTAGAAAAAATGTTTACAAACTCTGGCTCATCTTTTCAAATAAATCTATAAATTCAAAGTGATGCTAATCAAAATGCCTAAAAGGTGGTTTTGTCTGTCTGTTTTTGAGATGGAGTCTTGCTCTGTTGCCAGGCTGGAGTGCAGTGGCGCAATCTCAGCTCACTGCAACCTCCACCTCCCAGGTTCAAGTGATTCTCAAGCCTCAGCCTCTCGAGTAGCTGGGACTACAGGTGCGTGTTACCACATCCTGCTAATTTTTTGTATTGTTTTTCAGTAGAGACGGGGTTTCGCTATGTTGGCCAGATTGGTCTCGAACTCCTGGCCTCAAGCAGTCTACTTGCCTTGGCCTCCCAAAGTGCTGGCCTAAAAGGTTTTTAAAAACACCGTGACAGGCAGATCCAGGCCTTGGAAATGTTCAGAAAAAAATAGTGGTAGCCAGGCGCAGGAGCTCATGCCTGTACTCCCAGCACTTTGGGAGGCTGAGGTGGGCGAATCGCTTGAGCCCATGGCTTTTGCCATGCGCAACATGGCAAAACTCCATCTCTACAAAAAATTATCTGGCATAGTGGCCTGTGCCTGTAGTCTCAGCTACTTGTGAGGCTGAGGTGGGAGGATCACCTGAGCCTAGGAGGTCGAGGCAGCAGCAAGCTGTGATCATGTCACTGTACTCCAGCCTGGTTGACAGAGTGAGACCTTGTCTCAAAAAAAAAAAAAAAGTGGTAGACTTGCCTATTATTATCAAAATATAAACTTGTAATAACTGCAACCCTGGAACTGATATAGGGTAGCTAAATAGATCAATAGATGAGAAGCGAGATAAGGGTGGTATACAAGCCAGTAAAAAAAAAAAGGAAGAACCACTTAAAATATAATGTTGTGTGGGCACAGTGACACACACCTGTAATCCCAGCACTTTGGGAAGCTGAGGTAGGTGGATCATTTGAGGCCAGGAGTTCAAGACCAACCTGGCCAACATGGTGAAACCCCATCTCTACTAAAAATACAAAATTTAGCCAGGCATGGTGGCGTGGGCCTGTAATCCCAGCTATTCAGGAGGCTGAGGCAGGAGAATGGCTCGAACCCAGGAGGCGGAGGTTGCAGTGAGTCGAGAATTGCACTGCTGCACTCCGGTCTGGGCGACAAAGCAAGACTCTGTCTCAAAATAGTTAATTAAACAAAATGTAATGTTGACTGAGGTGGGAGGATTGCTTGAGGCCAAGAGTTTGAAACCAGCCTGGGCAATATAGTGAGACTCCATCTCTACTAAAAAAAAAAAAAAAAAATTAGCTGGGTGTGGTGACACATTCCTGTAGTCCTAGCTACCTGGGAGGATAAGGAAGGAGGGTTGCTAGAGGCTAAGAGTTTGAGGCTGTGTGAGCTATGTGATCTTGCTACTGCACTCCAGCCTAGTCAATAGACTGAGACCCTGTCTCTAAAAAAAACAAAACAAAACATACACACACACACACACACACACACACAATGCAATTTAGAGATACCTGGCTATCCATATGAAAACACTGAAGCTGGAGCTCTACTTCACAACATTTGCAAAAATAAACTGCAAATGAATTTTTAAATGAATTTTAAAAATACAAAATCATGGGTATTTTTGGAAAATATAGGGAAATATTTTTATAATCCTGGAACAGAATAGATCTTTTGAAGTAGGACACAAAATCTAGAAGCCATAAAAAAGCTGAAAAATGTAGCAACAAACAGTCTGAAACTCTAGCATGATGAAAAAAACACTATACACAAAATTACGAGACAAGCGCAGGAGCTAGACAAAGGGGCCAGTGGCAATGCTGATCTAAGAGAAGAGGAAGAAGTGCCTCTCAAGTCCCTAGATCAGGGTGAGGGTCAGGAGAGAAAATAGCAGGTATTGACTGTTGCTTAACAGTGACAGCGACACCAACTGAGGAGGTGGCTTGGGAACTATGAGGGGAAAAAACACAGAAGGAGAACTTCTGGGAAAGAAGGCAAATAAAGGTACTGAGAAAGTTCTGCTTTTAATCTATCTTTTCTAAGAAGTTTTATAATGACAACAGTGTGAATGAAATAGGCTTTAAATACATATCCCCTTCCATGGCTATGATTTCTTATATACTAGATAATATACATGAGTAATATATATGAATAGATATAGAAATATGTAAGGATGTATACCCACATGTTAACAGTGATTGTCTCTGCCTTAATGGCTTTCAGATGTTTTTTCTGTCAATCTCACTTGAATATGATCAGATAATTTTTATTTTAATAATTTTCTAACATTTTTACTGTATGTATTATTCTATAACCACAAAATAAAGCTAATATGATTTTTAAAAAGACAAGCAAAATATCTGCAACATAAATAACAAAGGAATAACCAAAATTCCTATAAATACATTAAAAAAGGCAAAGATCTAATTAAAAAGTGGGCAAAGGATAAGAACAGAATATTTGGCCGGGCACGGTGGCTCAAGCCTGCAATCCCAGCACTTTGGGAGGCCGAGACGGGCGGATCACGAGGTCAGGAGATCGAGACCATCCTGGTGAACACAGTGAAACCCCGTCTCTACTAAAAAATACAAAAATCTAGCCGGGCGAGGTGGCGG
>NC_045438.1:125630113-125684972 GCF_002776525.5 Piliocolobus tephrosceles
AAAAAAAAAAAAAAAGAACAGAATATTTATAGAAAAAAAAAAAAACAGAACAAATGTATGCAAATATGCCTAACTTTACCAGAACTAGGTAACTAAAACAAAGAGATACCAATCATTTAAAATGCTGCCAGTTAGACAGATTAAAAAAGAAGACAATATTCAGTGTTGACAGATGTTAAGGAAAAACAGACCCGTTAGAACACTGCACTTGAAATTGGAGATAACCACACTGCAGGGTCCTATGCAGCAGTAAACATAATGAGGCAGCTCCATGCAGACTGATATGGAAAGCCCTCTAAGGCACTGAGTGGTGGCAAAAAAAAAGTTGTAGAAACATGTAGAATGTGATTACATAGACTAAAGCACAGACTCAGAAAATGCTCTATTTGCAAACACACAATTACAAATGCAAATCTATAGGATATAGTAGACTGATAACAGTGGTGAGAAAGGACTTCGGCCTTCCTATGTTCTTTTACATTCTTCAGATCTTTTAAAACGAGAATCCAGCTGGGCATGGTGGCTCACACCTGTAATCCCAGCACTTTGGGAGGCTGGATCATCTGAGGTCAGGAGTTCGAGATCAGCCTGGCCAACATGGTTAAACCTCGTCTCTACTAAAATACAAAAATTAGCTAGGCATGGTGGCGGGCACCTGTAATCCCAGCTACTTGGGAGGCTGAGACATAAGAACTGCTTGAACCCAGGAGGCAAAGGTTGCAGTGAGCCAAGATCACACTATTGCACTCTAGCCTGGGTGACAAGAGTCAGACTCTGTCTCAAAAACAAGTAAATAAATAAAAATAAATAAATAAATAAAATGAGAATACGTTGCGTGTTATTTGTATAATTTAAAAGTAGAGGGCTGGACGTAGTGGCTCACGCCTGTAATCCCAACACTTTGGGAGGCCGAGGCGGGCAGATGATGAGGTCAGGAGATTGAGACCATCCTGGCCAACATGGTGAAACCCCGTCTCTACTAAAAGTACAAAAATTAGCTGGGCATGGTGGCACATGCCTGTAACCCCAGCTACTCAGGAGGCTGAGGTGGGAGAATCCCTTGAACCCGGGAGGCAGAGGTTGCAGCGAGCCAAGATCGCACCACTGCACTCCAGCATGACGACATAGCAAGACTCCGTCTCAAAAATAAATAAATTAATTAATTAATTAATTAATTAAATAAAAGTAGAAAAAACATTTAAAATAAAGTAGGTTTTAAGGTCTAATGTGTTAAAAAAAAAAAAAAAAGTAAGTAAGGACAGAAAAAAAAGAAAAAGAAAGAGAAAAAACTCCAGTTCTAGAGCCAAAAAGACCTAGGTTTGAATCCTGGCTCTGCTATCTGTAAAACTCTAAGCAAGTTACTTACATTCTCTAAGCTTCAGTTTCCTCACACACACAGTAGGATAAATATTACCAATGCTTCCTCGGATGTTAGGTGGATTTAATGAGAGAATGCATGTAAAATACTAGCATTGGCTGGGCGTGGTGGCTCAAGCCTGTAATCCCAGCACTTTGGGAGGCTGAGACGGGCGGATCATGAGGTCAGGAGATCGAGACCATCCTGGCTAACATGGTGAAACCCTGTCTCTATTAAAAAATACAAAAAACTAGCTGGGCGAGGTGGTGGGTGCCTGTAGTCCCAGCTACTCGGGAGGCTAAGGCAGGAGAATGGCGTAAACCTGGGAGGCGGAGCTTGCAGTGAGCTGAGATCTGGCCACTGCATTCCAGCCTGGGTGACAGAGCGAGACTCCGTTTCAAAAAAAAAAAAAAAAATACTAGCATAGTGCCTAGCATAACAGAAGTGCTCCAAGAATACGAGCCATTAAAACATCCAACCTTCCTGCTCAGCTGCTCCTCAGGCTGAGCCTTCCCTCATCCCCAGCTTTTCTAATTCGTGATCTCAAAGCTCCTTCCCCCCTACCACCATCCTTTGCCTACAGCTTCAACCAAAACCTCTTCCCTCCCCAATATGCTAACCTCAGTGATCTGTCAGGACGGACCAGAGGGTGGTCCCGCTCAGTGACCTCCTCCACAGCCTGAGAGAGGGCACAGAGCCCTGAAAGCTGCAGGTTTGTGTCCAAGCTGGATATCTGCACAGTGGCCACGACCGCTGCCACATGTTGATCCAGGGAGCTGCGGGGACCGGGACCCCGCAAGGCTCTGGCCATTTCTGAAATTGGTGGGAAAAGGCAATGGCTAAAAGAACTGTGGCACCTTGAAGTTAGAAGTCTTTAAAGTCAAGCCCAGTTATCCTACCAATATTTAAATACATTATTGGCTACTGCAGCTTGCATAGTTTTCCAACTCTGTGTCAGGGATCTAATGATCAAACAAAGGAGATGAAGACACCACAGAAAAAGGACCCTCCTTTTCCAGAGATACTGAAGGGAGCGCTGGTTAATTAAATACAATCAAGGTCAAAAGGAAGAAGATGGACACATGGTTCCAAGGCATTTTCCCCCGCAAAAATGACCTTGTTCCATGGCTTTCCTTCGATCCTGACTATCCATTTCTTCTACTGAGACCACCCAGGACCTGTTCTAATTGCTTCCTCCCAGAACCTGACTCACCACTGGCTGACTCCTTCATCTCAGTGGGCAGGGTCATCCCCTCAGTCACCAGAAGCTGGTTAAACAGCTGTGAATCACTCTGTGCCATGGGGGGCTCAGTCCCTGTCTTGGCGGGCTCAGCCTCTGTCTTAGGGGCCTCGGTCTTTGCTTTGGGGAACTCAGTCTCTTCCTCTGAGAAGTTGGCCTCCGACTTGGACTCCTCTTCTGGATCTGGGGTACAGGAGTGATTTCGTGAAGTAGACGAGCTGCTTGGTTCATCAGACAGCAGCCCATACTTGGTGTAGATCTGGGAGTTGAGCAGGTCATTGAGAGTGCTGCCCTCAAATCGACTACTGAGAACCTGCAGCAGACTCTCGGCCATCTCCACGGACACAGAGATCTCACCTAGGGCCTTTTCACCCAGGGTCTGTCAACAGAAGGGGTATACGTTTAAGAGATAAGCAGACACAAAGGTCTTAGGGTCAGTAACAGGAAGGGTGATCACTCCCCACCACGCCCTTACACCTTCTACATACTAAACCCTCACAGCACTTGCCTCTGCCCCCCAGCAGGACTTCTCCTAACTCTAACCTCTAGCTCCAGCCTCCCCCTAGTGGTATCCCCTATCTGAAACTCCCTCTAGAGAATCCCACCTCTAACCCTACTAGAAAATCCCCAGGTATCTCAGGCCTATAATACCTCATCCACGTTCTTCCAAAGATTCTGGAAAATTGGCTGCTGCTCACACAAGTCCAACTTTTTGATAAAGAAAAGCAGCTCCCACCATTCAGCCTGGGTCAGATATCCCACTCTCTCATTCTTCTGAGGTTCGGGCTGGAGGTACGGCAAAGGGTAGAGCCCATCCATAGGATTCCAGTCCCAGGAGGGAAATGCTGAGGACACAGGCATGGTGGGGATCAGCACCCCTCAGGAATGGGGTCCATTTCTGGACCCCTAGGACAGCTCCTGGTCAGAAGTGGCTTCATCCCCGTCACTACTCCTCTGTTCAGAGACATGCTATCCATGTCCCCTCTTAGGCTCACCTGTGCCCAACACAGTAGCCCCTGCCCCCTTCTCCACAGCTGCTGAAGCCTTATCCTCAGTGGCTTCCTCAGGGCCCAGGATCTCCAGCATGTGCCAGTGCACCCAGTAAGTGCGGCCTGTCGACTGCCAGAAAACCTGGTATGAGGGAGGAAGAAAGAGGGCAGAATAGAGAAGGCTCAACCATCTGAGCCTTGGCCTGTGAAGGCTTGAAAGGACATGCCCAAGCATAGATTTGGGGCGCACCCTCACATACACAGCTGGCTAAGCCTGGAAAAACCCCCATATGGCAAAACACTTCCTTCCCTTATCAGGAGTGGGCCCTGCCTCTTTTCTTAACCATGATGTTCTCTGCTTCCACATTCCTTCCTAGCCTCTTCCACTGGTGGTGGTGGGGAGGTATCTCCATTTATCAGTTCTGCTTCCTGGGTGAGTCTCCCATGAACGTACAGTCCACCCACACCCCACACCCCTGCCAGATTTTCTCAGCCCTCCAAATGCACCCCCCGCAAATGCCAGCCCCCTTGTATCATTCCAATTCCCCAAGGGGGTTTCTTCTTGGGTGGCCTGCAGGAGTCTGCTATATGAAGTCTCAGCTATACCCCACGCCAAACAAACTCCCAACAGTGTCTCACCACCATGTGCTGCCCACCTGCACAGGGGGAATGCCGTTGTTGCTCTGCCGGAACTCGCCCTCGTCCCCAGCACTGATCTCCTCATAATCATCCAGCATCCGCACTCGCATCCCCGGCTGCAGCGTCTGCTGCACATATTCTCCATAGCCACTACGGCTGGAGAATTCAGAGCGCTGGCGGAAGACCCACCCTTGTCTTCTGGGGGTGGTGACAATGGTGGGGAGCAAAAGGCTGGGGCCTGAAATGTAGGGCTGAAAGATGGACCGGGTTGGCCGGGGAGGTGACATGCCCTGTTCGCTGAGGTTCCGGGCCCAGCCCATGCTCCGCACAAGCTCAGAGATGAGGTTGCCCACAGCCATGCTGAACTCCAGCTCCCGCTGTCCCCGGCTTTTCTCTCTCGTGGCACATGGGGAGCTTTGGTCTCCAGCTCCCAGCTCTGGACTGTTATTCAGCTGATCCAGGAGGGAGGTGACACAAAGGTAGCGCTTCACCAAGGAGAAGAGCAGCTTTCCTGGGATCTGTAAGGCACAATACTTGGGACAGGTTCATCTCTTCCTGGCTTTAGCTTCTCCCTTTCCCCCCAGTATCCTCCTCTACAGAAAAATATAAAGGCCTTCTCCCCAGGCCTGTAGTTTTCCAACTTTGATTTGTGTAAGAAAGGCACAGGGAGTGTCTTAAGACACAGATTCCTGGGTTCTCATCTCAGAAATTCTGAATGGAGAGGGGCTGAGAAGGAGGACATGAACCTTCATGTTAACAAGTTTCCAGGTGGCTCTGGTGCTAACATTCAGTCCTGAACCACGTTTTCAGAAATAATGCTTCAGCCCTTGTATACCGCATTTCCCTACAGCTGGTAGTGTACCTGAGGCAGATGAATGCCCTCAAAGGCCATGCAGTGTTCTTCAGAGGATGTGGTTTCTGCAAACAGCTCCAGCAATGTATAACGACTGTCAAAATCCATGTGCTGCTCGATGCCATCTTGCTGGCTCAGTGACAGAAGGACGTGAGCCCGACTCCCTGTAATCCATACCCAATCCATATCTTCTCCTCAATTCCCAGTACTTTCTCCCTGCCTTTCCTAGATTCTATCTCCTATCCCAGAGGCTTTCAAACTTTGTTACTAAGACTCACAGCAAGAAATATGTTTTACATGGTAACCTGTTACAAACATACATACATATAACTGAAACATATTTTATGCTACAAAATTTACCCCTACTAAGTGCTACACACTAATGACTTAAGTTTTTTTAAAAATGTTGGTTGTAACCCACCAAACTGATTTCAAAACCAACTAATAAATCTCAATCCAGTTTCAAAAATACAGATAAATCCTATTCTCTTGTCTGGTCAATGCACTGAGAATGAACAGATAAGCCAGAGGCTATCATTTTAGCCTCTTTATATACCTGAAATAGCCTATGAATCTGTATTTTTCCTTTGCATCAAATTGATATTCACCAAATACTAGGTGTTCTTACAGAGCTAGGAAATCTCTCCTCTTTCTGTTCTTACTCCCTGTGGCCCCATTTTTCTCCATTGCTTTCTTTCTTCCCTGGCTGTCTCTTACCAGCATCGTGGGCTGCCAGAGCCTGCAGCATTTTGCCTGCACTCCGGCGGATCTGAGGCTCAGGATTGCACAACATGTGCATGAGCAGGTCCAGGGCTCCTGTCTCCCTGAAGACACCAGTGAGGGGCCCGATGCTGGCGTAGGCACTGAGCACGTGGATGGTGTGGAGCACAGCAGCCGTGAGGCTTGGGGTCCCACTTTCTGCCAGCTGCCTGGCTGCCCTGCGTACCAGCGCCTGCACATCAGCCTCCATCTCTCCCATTGCCACTTCATCCAGGCCTCCTGGATCTCGAGGAAAGCTTCCTGAAACCCCAGCTGGTTCGTGCTGAGGTCCCTTAGATAGTGCCCGCTCACCTAACAGCCCAGGGCAGTTGGCGTAAACCTCAGGAGCTGACAGCCACATGAGGATGTGCTCTGCTTTGCCTTCTTCCACACCCACTTTGCCCACTTCCCCACACTTCAGGACACTCCATCGGATCAGGTATTCAGGATGCCCATCATGCCCAGGCCTCTGTCGAATGAGTTCTTCAGGATATGCCTGCAGTCGAGGCCCTAAAGGCACCACGAGGTCCCCAGCATGCCGTTCCCCGACCATCCTGACCTCCTGGGATACATAAGGAGAAAGATAAGGCTGTATGAGAAAATAAAAAAAAAAATACAGAGGGGGTGGAATCTTGAGACACAGAGAAGGTGGGTGGTGATCGGTAGGCTGCATGGTAGAATTTAGGAGGCCAAACAGAAAAGGCAAAAAATAGGATGGAATAAATAGCTGAACATACTTTGGGATTTATAACAGAAGGAGAATGGAGTGAAGACAGTGAGGGGATGAAGAGATTTAAGAAATGGAAGAGTTGGCTGGGCCCGGTGGCTCACGCCTATAATCCCAGCACTTTGGGAGGCCAAGGTGGGCAGATCACGAGGTCAGGAGTTCAAGACCAGCCTGGTCAACACAGTGAAACCCCGTCTCTACTAAAAATAAAAAAATTAGCTGGGTGTGGTGGCATATGCCTGTAGTCCCAGCTACTCAGGAGGTTGAGGCAGGAGAATCACTTGAACCCAGGAGGCGGAGGTTGCAATGAGCCAAGACCGCACCACTGCATTCCAGCCTGGGCAACAGAGCGAGATTCTGTCAAAAAAGAAAGGAAGAAAGGAAGGGAGGAAGGGGAGTTTACAAAAAGATAATGAGAAGAATAATAGGCAAGGTAACAATAAACAGTGACAGTTAAGCAAGACAGTTTAGGCGGGATAGCAGGGTGGCTGAAGGTTACAGATTAGGACTTAGAAGGATGACATAGATGGACAGGAAGCACAGCAGCATGAGAGGCAGTGGGGTCAGAACATGCGAGGAAAAGTAGGACAGCGGAGGGACACGACAAGGAGCATAGGTGGATGTAAAAGGTGGGCCATGGCAGATATAGAGAATGGAGATGACAAAAGGCTGGGATGTTGCGGCAAATGACTGGATAGGAAAAGTGTATTCGAGTCTTGTGAAAGGGGGAGGGCCCTAGGGACCAGATAAAATTATGGGAAAGATGACCAGGTCCCACCCTGCACTTATGCTGCATGTATGGTAAGGATCTAAGTAAGTCAGGTAGATAAGATAGAGATGGCAATCATTGGGTTAAAGGTAGGAAATGGGGTCAGGAGAGAAGCAATATTCAGAGATTTTAGTGTCAGATAAATGTGACTCTGAATTCTGGCTCTTTGTCTCACTGTCTGCATAGTTTGGAACGAGTTACTTAACCTCTGAGCTTGTTTCCTCTTCTGCAAGATGGTAGTAATATTCACAGTTACTTCATGAATTTAATAAGATCATGTATGTAAAGCACTTGGAATAGCATCTAGCACATAATGAGTGTTCAGTAAACATAATCTATTATTATTCTTAGATGGAGAAGGTAGGGGAGTCATCAAATAAATGCAAAGTCATTAAGACCGATTATAAATGGGAGTGGAATGATTAGGAAAGATATGAGTGATATGAAGCAGTGCAGGAGCAACAGGGAATAGTGAGAATAAGAATGGAAGGTAAACCCAGATGAAGATATGGGTGGTCAGGGCAGGGGTCATGTTGGGGTACAGGGACAGAAGATTAGAGTAGAAGTGAAGAGGAGGGAGAAAGACGGATGTGGACCTCAGTGGAAGTAGGGATCCACTTAGGATGGGGGGCAAGCCTGGATGGTAACCAGCGATGTGCCAGTGGACAACTGATTAGCAGCAGGGGGAAGTAAAACAATCGGATAGGAGGAGGTGGGGGGATGTAACGTGGGCCTAGGAGAGCAACAATAAACTGAGGTGTGGGGGTGAGGTCTGGGCGCAGGGATGAGACCAGCAGATAGCAAGGTCAAGCCCAAGCTTGCAGAGCCGTGGGGAGGTGGAGGAGGCCAGCACTGCAGAGGGAACAGGTTTGGGGGGAGGGGGGAGGATGTTTGGGGGCGCGGCCCAAAGAAGCTGAAAAGATCCAGTGAATCTCAGAGAGCAAGACCTCGTTCCCTTCGTCAGCCCCCTGGACAGTGGCTAAAGAACCGGGGAGGAGACAGGAGAAGGGGAGGGACCGGGTCGGCGCAGAACTCTCCTCTCACCTCCCACCGCCCGGCTCAGCCCTCGCTGGGACCCAGCGGCCGGTCCCGCCGTCCTGGCCCCGCCTCTTCAGAGCTCCCTTCCGGGTCACACGGCGACTGCACGCACGGCCAGGCACCTACGGGTCCCACCGCGGCCCACGCCGAGCGTGACGGAACAGCGCGCGAGTGGAGCATGCGTGCTACCGCGGCGGCTGCATGGGGAGAGGGTCGTGGGGGCGCGCTCCCGGCGGAGCCCGGGATCGAGGTCACGTTGCTCCTCTCTCAGCAGCAGGAAGAAACCCCCTCCTCTTCACTGGGTCAGCTCTCCTAATCCTCCCTCTCCCATCACAGCGATCATGCTGACGAAACATAGTAGTAACCCACACTCCCACCTTAAGGCTGTCCTTTTTGACTTTTCAGTAGGTCACGTGCCCATGAGTTTCCCAAACCCTTCAGCAATGCTTTGGATTAGTTGTGTCACTGTTCCTGTCAATTATAATTGCTCCTCTGCGTTGGCCTTAACACCTAGCAAAACCACGCACAGGGAGAAGGTCCGCGGCCGCCCGCAAAACATTCCTTAAATTAAATCGTATAGAATTAAACTGCCCAAAGCACACCTTAGCGTTACCGTTCTCATCAAGCAGCCGGGATCGCTACTCAGAGCAGCAATTTTAGGAGTTTGCCTCGCGTTCATACCCCCGTCCCTCCCTAAGTAGAAAAACAGAGCCAAAGACCCCACAGTCTGTGCACAAAAATGATACATTTATTGAAAGAGTATTTTTTTTTTAATACAAAAGAAAGCTCTGTACATAGGACTGTGACCATGTCCACTATTCCTGGGTCAGCACCCCAGGGGAAGTAGAAACCACTGACATACACACTCACATTCACGCACACACACTCAGGCACACACACACACACACACACACACCCCAGAGCCACCGAGGAAGGGAAACACCAAGGGTCGCTGCACATAAAAATGCCACCTCAACTCATCCCTGACACACGTATGTCCTCCCAAGGCCACGCTCACACAACACACATTATAAGCACTTTGCCTGATTCACTCACGGGGTCTGTCTTTTGTGGGAAGGAGAGGAAGAATTCATCAAAGGTCTCCTCCCATGGGTGGGGGAGTAGGGAGTGAGTGAGTGGTGGTGGAGTGAAACAAGAGCAGAGAAAAGGGGCTGGGCAGTTACAGACCTGAGTCCCAAGCTCCCCTGCTCTCTGGCCCCTGATTTGCCATGCCCCAGCCTTGAAAGCCACCCATAAGCCCCAGCTATCTCCAGGAGAAAGCCCAGAAAGGTGACTTCCATCTTGGCACCCCAAACTGGGGCAAGACAGCAATGAGGGTTAGAGGTTAGGGGGTTCTCAAACATGTCGGCAAATCATCCCCTTGATAACTAGGCTGTGCGTAAAATCTTCCCCCATCCCTTCACCTAATCACAGAAGCCAGCTTGTTCCTACTGAAGGCAGTCTTGGGGTTAAGAAAATTTCACCCTTCTGCTGCCCCATTTCTGAAAAAGCTCCCTTTCTGGATATAGGTGGTGAAGGTAGGCTCTGACACAGGGTAAAAGACCCTCCCCCCTATGCTGGCCCACCCTCAAGGTCTACCCCAAAGGGGGAGGAGGGGGGTGGGGCATGGCCCCTGTACAAATTACATAAATACTGAGGTTACACTTAGAAAAATAAATTCATTTTCTTCAAGGCTTTTTGTCTTAATTTAAAAAAGTTACAGTAGCTGCTCACTCCCTGGGAGAGCTGCCCATTTCTGGCTCCCCTTTGGCTGCATTCAGCCCAAGAGCTGCTCCCACTTCTTCTGACCCCCATTCCTGCCTCTCACCCCCTCCCAGACCCCACCCTGCTCACTGCAACTTGGGCCCCAGGCAGCTGCAGGCCTGGGACAGCGCAAGGCTGCAATGCCCATGCGTGTGGCACAAATGAAGTCAGTTGCCTCCGCCTGACACCCCCCCCCCCCCCCCCCCCCATTTGGTCTCCCCCTTCCCCCTCCCTAGCAACAGCCCTAAAGGGCAAAAAGAGGCCCAGAGCTGTGGGTCACCCTCCCCACCCCGTTGGGGCATGGCCTGAGGGCCCCTCCCCCGGCTTTCTCCTGGAAACAACCCAGGACTGGGCAGACCCAGAATCTCCCCCACACACTGGCGGACCCCGAGCTCATGGGGTGGCTCTGTCCCCAGGGGCCCAGCCAGTTCTGGGGAGCCCTTGGGCTCCCCAGGGAAGGGGAGTTTGGGCAGGGAGGGGGACGAGAAAAACGCCATAAAAAAAAGTTAAATATTTTAAAAATATATATTTATAGATTTGTTTTCACTTCGTCTCCTCAAATAAAAAGTTCAAAATCAACTTTAAGTAAAGCAGCTGGGAGGAGAGGGGGGAAGACAAGGGGGAGAAGGGAACGCTGGTGGTTCCCTCCAACCCAGGATCCCCTGGAGGTCCAAGGGGAGCGGCAAGGCAGGGCAGGCAGCCCCAGGAACCTGCCCAGTGCACAGGCCCAGCTACTCAGGAACTGAAGGGGCAGAGGGCAGCAGTGTGAGGGAAGAAGCCCCTGTCTCCCCAGCTGGCCCCCTGAGGGGCAGGGGCAGGGCTCTTTTGACCCAGCCTGTGGCAGACACAGGGCTGACCTGGGGTCAGCAAGGAGGCTGGCAAGAGGGCCCCAACTGCTTCCTCAGAGGAGGACACAGTGCCCAGCCCCACAGAAGGCCTGTGTGTGGGGAGGCAGGGCACGGTCCCATTGGGTAAGCTAATACTCATGGCAAACATCGAGCCAAGCTGGCAAGGGGGTCCCAGGAAGGAGGACGGCCCCTCCAGCAACAGAAATGGGAGGTGGGGCGGGAAGAAGGGGAGGCTGAGGGAGGACGGGTGGAGGCAGGCAGGCCCATTTCTTTGGCTGGAGTGAGAGGGCTCAGTCCTGTGGCTGCCCATTCCTCCTCCCCGCCTCCCTCCTGCGGCCCGTCAACGTGTGTGTAAAGAAAACGTGAAAAGGCAACAATAAATAAGTGGTGCCGTCCCTTGGGCCATCTGTCCAGGGCGGCGGGCGGATCATTCACTCTTGGTGCTGTGGGCGGTGTCCAGGTTCACCACCTGTAGCTCGGTGAGGTTGCTGCTGCTCCCGGCCTGCTGCCCTATCACAGCCATCTGGAGGGAAGGGGGTGAATGAGGAGAGGCAGGGACTGGCCAGCCAGCTCAGGCTCCCCTGGCTTCCCTGCCTGCCAACCACAGGCCTGAGCAGAAAAGCAGATGGGCTTCCAGGCTAGGGATTTTGGCTTTGATGAACCAGTAACAGGATCCCCCAAGGTCAAGACATAGAAGTGGCTATCTGGGATGGGGTGAAATATATCCCTGCCTACCTGGTGGAGCTGAACTGCTGAAACAGGGATCTGCACTGTCCCAGATGATGCTGTCAGGAACACCTGGGGGACGCCACCTACATTGGAAAACCACAGGAGATACTCAAATTGTTGAAACTTCCAGATATTAGAGGAGTGGTGACAAATGCACAAGTGACCGGGGGAGTCTCAGATGTAAGAGCCCAAGGGAAAGGGTGCCAGTGTGTCTGAGGGTGCATGTGGGTGTGAGTGTTCAAGTGTGCATGGGTGTCCAAATGTGTATGTAAGCATCCAAGTCTGTGTTGTATTTGGGTAGAAATATTTGTAGGCATCAGTGCATACGTGTGTGTGCGTGTGTGTGTGTATAAGGAAGGAAACGGTCCTCCTTTCCTTAGCCCTGTTCCTCTACTCACCTGGCTCCTGGACCTGGCTGTGGGACACCTGCATGGTGGATGGTGCCTGGGAGAAGGCATTCAGCACGGTGAGGCTGCCATCACCCAGGCCTGAGGTGGGGGCATACATCACCGCATGCGGGCTAGGGTACATCATGTGGCCACCCACAGTTGTGGGCACGGATGACGTCATGATGGTGGCGGGCAGCGTCACTGGCAAACACAGACATGTGTCAGCTCGGCACTGGTCCCTACTGATATCTCCCATTCCGTCCCTAGGAATTCCAGGACCCCAGAGCCCTCTTGCCATTTCCCAGGTCAGAAGCTAGACACGACTAGTCCTCTGCTCCATCATCAACTAAGAAAAGCCTATTTTTTCTTGAACATGACAGCATCAATCTTTAATTGTATCCTATCACATTGTACTATTCAACTGTCTATCTGCTGAATTCTCTAAGTCCCAAATCTTGGGAAAAACAAAAGATTATGACTGACCTACTCTCAGAAAACTCAGATACTCCCCTTTTAGGGAACTCTAACATCTTATTTTTTATTTGTTTTCATTTTCCTTCCTTCTTAATGCACACCTAACAAATTCATCTTTCAAACAGGCACTTCTCAAATGTTAATGTGCATTTTATAGGAATCTTGTTAAAACACAGACTCTGGGCCAGGCACAGTGGCTCATGCCTGTAATCCTAGCATTCTGAAAGGCCGAGGCAGGCGGATCATGAGGTCAGGAGATTGAGACCATCCTGGCTAACACAGTGAAACCCCGTCTCTACCAAAAATATAGACAAACTAGCTGGGCATGGTGGCGGCCACCTTTAAGTCCCAGCTCTCGGAAGGCTGAGGCAGGAGAATGGCGTGAACCCGGGATGCAGACCTTGTGGTGAGCCAAGATCGCGCCCCTGCACTCCAGCCTGGGCGACAGAGCGAGACTCTGTCTCAAAAAAAAAAGAAAAAAACAGACTCTGATTCAGTAGGTTTGGGGTAAGACTCAATATTCTGTATTTCCAACAAGCTCCCAGGTAATGCTGGTGTTCCCAGTCCACAGGCCACACTTTGAGTAATAAGGTTATAAATAATAAGAACTTAAAATTAACCTTATTTTTAGAGTATCTCATCATTTCTGAAATGTCTAGAGATACCTGAGGGTAACTGTGGCTACTCAAAACCTATAAGACCCTCACACAAAGAGAAAACTGCTCTCTAAGTCCTTCCTGATAATTAAGCAAACGTGTCTTTGAGCAAGTAACTTCTTATTTCTAGGCCTCAGCCTCCTCATTTGAATGAGGAGGTAGCATCAATGGTCCCTAATTTTCTCCTGGAATCCACAGCCCACTGCAGGGCGGGATTCAAAACTCAGTCATCCTCACCTGACTTTCCCATAATTATTAGGCCAAAAGCCTCAATCTCCACTTTAAGAAATCCCTTGACTTTAGTTATAAGAGGGTTACTGTTGGGCACCTACTGCTAGGCCGCGTGGGGGAAGGCAGGGAGGGAGGGTGACAGGGCTGCAAGCTATACCTGTCCCGCTGGAGGAGGTCTGCGTGAGGTCTGTGCTGCTGTCACGGGAGGGAGACGCCTGCTGTGGGGCCTGGTGCACTTGAATGGCCTGCACTGGGACCTGCTGGGCCACTGCCCCACCTGTGAAACACAGAGTCTTATTTGTGCTCTGTCCCACCCAATTGCCACCTCCACCAAGTACCCATGGACACCCCAGTCCCAGGGTCTGGCACACTGGTCCCCAACTCCCATCACTATCTTTCCTGGAAGCCAAAGAGGCCCTTCATGCCCGAATCTCCCCTCTGGGGGCTTCCACACTCTGCTCTTGCCCATCCCTCCTCCTCCTGCCCTGGGCCTTGCCTCTCTTTTCTTCAGTTGACCCAAGAGCTGGCAATAACCCATCAAGGACATGATCTGCCTTCCAGTCAAGGCAGGAAGTGGTGAAACGTCTACTGCCCTGTGGCAATAGGGGCACGGGGCTGGGGTAGCTAGACAGGGCCAGAATATATGGTTGAAACTTACTGACAAGGACAGCAGGGGTCTCAGTGGGCAGAGGTATGCCTGCCAACGGGACATAAGAGGCTTCTCTCAGGCTCTGGCCCCTATTCACCTTCCTTCTGAGCAGGGAAAGAGGTTCTCTTGGTGCCAGCCCTAAACACATTCTTAGCATGCTTGATTTGCCCCAGAGAGGACGAATCTCTCCCTTCCCCTCGTGACTCACCAGGCATTAGGGTGAAGCTGGTAGGCAGCTGCATTAGGCCCCCAGAGGAGACAGGGCCACTGCCTGTACTCTTCAGCACAGTCCCATTGGCACTGCTGACAGCACTGGGGCTGACACTAGCAGACACTGGTGCCAGGTAGTTGGTGATGGGAAAGGAGGGGCCGCTGCTGACTTGCATGGTGGTAGAGGTGCTAGGTGCTGTTTGGATGGTAGAGGTTGTACCCGGCAGGTTGGTGACTGTGAACGCCGGCTTCAGTGTGTCCTATACCCAGAGTAAAGATGAAGCAATGAGCCTCTACCAGATCCTGCCTTTGCAGAAGTTTTGTGTGGACAGAGAACCCAGACTGAAACCAGTGAGCTTGGGTTCAAATCCCAACGCCACATTTACCTGATGCCTGACTCTTGGGTAAGTTATTGATATACTCAGCTACAGTTTTCTATCGGTAAAAGGAGAATAATACCTACCCCTTAGGTTGCTCTAAGGATTAAGTAGGTTAGCATAAGTAAATCACTTAGAAAACAGTACCTGGCACATAAAAAATAAATAAATATTTATTGCTCTTATAATGATGATTATCATTTTCATCATTATAATCCCCTGAGTCCTCTGCTCCAGTGGACTGTGGTAATCTCATTGGCTGGGGAGTCAGGACACCAAAGTCTGTTCCTAGCTCTGGTAATGACTATCTAAGTGACCCTCAAATAACCACTCCCCTTTTCTGAACCTCGGTTTTCTTCTTCTATAAGCATAAGGGGGCTGGGCTGCTATGTTTTCTTTAAGAATTCTTCCAGTTCTAATTTGTCAGGCTTCTGAGATATGAACTGAGAGTTTCTCAGGGAACTTAGAGTTTGAGAGAGATCTTGAGGGTCTGGCAATGACACACTATATGTCAAACACCCAAGATGTAAACTACCAAAAGAATGTACTCATCCAACAAAATTTCCTGGGAATAAATGAGCCCTACTGTTATAAAAGTTTAAAAATTATTGCAGATGATATGCCACTAAGAGAGCGGGGAGCCTACAGCACTGACTCTCTCCTCAGGAAGACTTCCTTCTTAGAAGGGGAAGGAGGAAACTGAGAACCAAGCCACCAAGCCCAGACCCAAACTGAGTCAACCAGAAGCTCAAAGGCTGGGGGGTGGGTCAGCACGAGACGTTTGCTAAGCAGCTGGGCCCAAGACCCTTGATTGGCGGAGGCGTTGCTAAGGCAAACAGTACCGCTTCCTCCCATTGGCCAGTCAGTTAAGTGCCACCCGGAAGGTGGAGCTCCCCAGACAGCAAGGGAGGAAGCCCCACCCCCTCTCCTTACCGGGAAAAGGAAGGGGGAGGAGTAACAGCGCAGGCATCCCTAGCAGCAGGCAAATGCGTTCTCTAACTGCCCAGGCCCCCAACACCCTGAAGGGGCAGGGGGCTGGCTTGTAAGGTAGTCCCCCGTGCAGTCAACCAGCCCACCTGCTAAGAGCGCTAGGTTCTCAGGACCCCAGGACCAGAGTGCTCCCTTTCTACTCCCTGGCGACCCAGCCCAGAGGGCCGGGCTAAGCTACACCCCCGCCCCTAGCGGGGAGACAGCTGGCGGGAGGAATGCAAAGGCCCTGCCAGGCAGGCGGGCTGCGGGCGGGAGGCCGGCGTGGAGCCCGAGCCGGCCTTATATGGGCACGGAGGCCGCCCGCTTATCTAGGGGGCCGGTCTTCTATCAGGAAAGTGAGGATGGACACCTGTCCCCTAGGACAAGGGTCGTTAATCCGGATCCACTCCACATCAGTGGGTACCTATCCACCTGTCCTGGGCCAGAAAGAGAGAGGGACCCCCCTCCCTTCCCTCCTCTCACATAGGCAACCCAAACACACCTTGGTCTCCCCACTGCTGTCAGACTCCGACACCTGGTAGGTGAGATCTGTCTCTTCAAAGCCAGTGGCACTCATTCTCTGGTCTGTTGTGGGGTCTGAGCGGGGTGGAGAGTCTGGAGAGTTGAGGCAGGTCTGAATCAGTGCCTTGCCGGTCTCACTGGTGATCATGGGCTGCAGTTTTCGTGTGGCAAAGGTATACACATGGCCTGTCTCACTGGCCACCAGCAACAGCACCTGTGTCCCTGTCAGCGTAGACAGCTCATAGGCCTGAGGGGTGAGGACGGAGATGGGCAGGTCAGCAAACTTTTTATCTCTGCCTTCTTTGAAAAGTTGGAAAAAGAATTATACAGTGATGTCATTCCCCCATTCCCATAATGACCTTCGTCTCTAGTGACTCTGGGGGCAGGGTGTCCTATCAGGATCTCTGGAAGCAGCAAAACTACCAATGCTCCTCCTTTGAAGAGCATCCCCATTGACCTGAAGATACCCCAAGCAAACAGTAATAGCCCCCCAGTGATGGAACATATAACCTCAGGGGATACGGAAGGACTCAGCTATAGCTGCTCCCCGACGCAGCTTAGTGCCTGGAAAGTCCCGGAGCCTCAACCATTCTCACTGTCACAGGGACCAGGATGGATCCCTACCTATCACACTGGAATTTGTACATTAGTGATAAGGGACCACTTCAGCTCCAACTGTCCCATGTTTCTTTCCAGAAACTGCACAGGCTCCAACTTGTTGCCATAGCCTAGTTTCTCCTGTTGTCCTGTAATACTTTACTGCCCTTTTTACTTTGTCTTGGGAAGAAGGTTATGGAAGGGGAGAAGAGAATTTTCCTTCATTAATTACCTCCCCCCACAACCTTCTCCACTGATGATCAAGTGACAAGGGACATTGATACAACAGTGTCTGGAGTGAGGGGAGACGAGACCTAGATTAGCACTAAACATCCTGCCATGAGCCCAGGAAGGGGACCTTCAAGGATGGCCCCACAGATACCATACTCTCCCAACAAAGTTCTACGAACCACCTTGGAAGCAGCTCCGGTTTCTACATGGGACAGAAATAAACACCAGCCAGTGTTCCCAAGGATCTAGCTCCTTGTCTCCCAATTCTTCTGCTTTCATCCCTTCCCTTATCATCTACACCCCAAAATCACTCCTTTCCTCACCACTTTTCATTGGCTGGCAGAAGAGGAATTCCTAGGTACCTCTGCAAGCCTCCCTGATTTCCCCCAAACCCCATCCATGCATAGATTCTCCCTAGGGCTGGAAACCCCACTTGTCCTAACGGCAGGAGATTCTGCAGCGGGTCCTGCCAGGAGCATGTGGTTCCCAGCGGATGCCATGGAACACTCACGGCCGGCGTGGGACTAGGTTCCTGCTGCTCAGGGCAGCACCAGTTCTCCTGCCCCGCTCCCTTACCTGGTCCCTAACCCTGCCTGTCCTTCCAACCAGCACTACTCTCGTGGTGCCCATTTCCTCCCACACATGCTCGCTCATTGTTGTCATGCAGCTCCAGCCTCCTCACCTCCATACCTTCTCGTTTGCTCCCTGCTTTTCCGGCGCCCTCCTCCGAACACCGGAGTGCACTGGACCTACTGATCCCGGCTTCTCATTATCCACCTCCCCGGCAGCCTCGCAGCCTCCCATGACCGCTCCTCAAACCTCCACTCAGCAAGGGCCCTCTTCCTCTCTCGCGCCGGTCACTCCCACCTCTGCGCCTTTCCCCAAGGTTCCAGGCGTTCGCGGGATCTCCCCTCTCCCCACATTTCCCCGGCGGCCCCTCCCCTTCGGCCCTCCCCGGGCAGGAGCCATCCCCTCCCACACACCTCCTGCGGACTCACCGCCTCTCACCTCCGCCTCGGCTCTGCCGTCCTCCCGGGCTCCCCTTGCGCATCCCCACCCTTCCCGGGCCCCGGGGCCAGCCAGCCCGCCGGCTTGGTACCTTCTTCATGATGCCCGTCTTCCTCTTGCTGAAGGTCGTGTAGCGCCGCAGTTTGTTGTCGATGAACTCCATCTTGATCTTCACGCGGCCCCGGGTCTTCTTACCCGGCTTGGCCCCGCTCACCGCGCCGCTCACCGGCCCGTAGCCCCCGGTGGCCGCCGCCGACGCCTCGGGCCCACCGACCACCATACCGATCTCCATCTCGCTCAGGCTCCGCTTCATGCCGCGCCGCTCGGCGCCCAGCTCCTCCTCCTCACCCGACTCCGAGTCGCCCTCGCTGCCGCTGTAGAGGGCCCCCGCGGTGGGCGCCGGGGTGGTTGCCGCCGCTGCCGCAGCCTCCCGCTCCAGGCGGCCGGGCCCGAGCCCCGCGCCATTCCCGGGGACCCGGCCCCCGTTAGCCCCACGAGTCCCGCCGCCGCTGCCCGGCCGCCCCGTCGGGGTCCGGTTCAGGCTGCCCCCCAGGGCCGAGCCCCGGCCCAGAGCCGCCGCGGCCCCAGCTTGGCTCGGTAACATGGCGCTCGATGCAGGAGGGCGGACGGGCAGTCAGCGAGGAATCGGAGCCGCAGCCGCCGCCGCCATCGGCTTCCCGGCTCAACCCGGCACTCCCGCTGCTGCTAGTGCCGCTATCGCTGCCGCGGCCGCCGCTGCGAACCCGGGGCCCCTGCACGCCCGGGCCGACCTGGGCCCTCACTTTCCTGCCCCTGTGGCCCGGGTTGCCCCAGGCCGCGCGCAGCGCCCCCTGTCCGTCTGCTAGGGCGGCGCGCCCGGCGGCCGTCAGCGTCCCCCGGGGGGCAGGGGCTGCTGGCCGCGGCCGAGACGGCGGGTGGAGGGGGCCGGGACCACGCGCTGGCGGCGGAGGGATCCCCCGACCCTTCCCCCCATATAAAGAGATACAATGTTTCCTTTTATGGCGAGGCCGCTCCTTATATGGTGAGCCCCAGCGCCCCCGCCCCATTGGTCCATGGTTCCGGCACCTCCGCTCCCCATTGGCCCGCAGGGGGGCGCTTATTTGCATAGACATACCGAACTCGTTCCTGTGCTCTCGCGTCAGACCGCGACTCCGAGAGGGGTGGAGCCGACGCCTCTTAAAGGAACCGGAGAGCAGGCGCGACTCCGCCTCCCTGAACCCGAGAATGATAGAACGGTTTGGGAGGCACCCGCGGAGAAGCAGCCTGGGACTGGAGCGCAGTCTTGCGGAAGAGAGGGAGCAGCACTAGGAAATGGGCACCGGGACCGCTGGAGACAAACACTGGGGAAACCCCTGGGTAGATTGTGGGGTTTGCAGTAAATTTTAAAAATACAGCCCAAATTCCAAGGGAAGAGTGCAGGGATTGATTGGAGCATTTCCTCACGCCTTCCTAAGGGAGGCACAGTTATTAGCTGAGCGGAGGGAGCTTGGATCCCCGGTGTCCAGACTCGTAGCACCCCAGCCGCTCAGCTCTAACTTTTCCCCTCCCCCCAACTTCCCCTCCCTTTCCCTTGCTTTTGTAGGCGACGACACTTTCCCACCAGACTGGCTCGCGGGTCCTCATTCATCATCCTCTGCACTGGGGGGTCTTTGGCAGACATACATCTGGAAAAGGCGGGTGGAGGGGAGGGCGAGAGACAGAGATCGGCCTCCCAGTCCCGAGGCGGGCAGGGAGGAGAGACGGAGATCGTTGAAGACTTTCAGCTGCAGGCTGGCCTGAGGATAAAGCCCACCCTACAGCCAGTGCAAAGACGGGAAATTGTGGCCCGACAGAAAGTTTAAGCAAGCAAGCACGCTCACGCACACACACGCACCTACACACCCTTCTCTGGAAAGCCCGTTGGAGAAAGAAAAAAAAAAATTTCAGACAGGGTATCGCTCAGTCGCCCAACCTGGAGGGCAGTGGTGTGATCTGAGCTCATTGCAACCTCCGCCTCCCGGGTTCAAGCGATTCTCCCACGCCTCTCACGCAGCTGGGACCACAGGTGCGCGCCACCACTCTGGCCTAATTTTTGTATTTTTTGTAGAGGTGGGGTTTTGCCATGTTGCCCAGACTGGTCTCGAACTCCTGTCATCAAGCTATCCTTCACCCTCGGTTTCCCAAAGTGCCGGGATTATAGGCATGAACCACCGTGCCTGGCAGAAAAAAAAAAAAATTACTTAAAGAATAGAACTGGGGTGCTGCAAAGTAAGGTTCAAGCTCTGGGTCTGGATCTTTTCTCCAAAGCAGTGAAAATAGCATGGACTTTGCTGTTACTGAATTATTTAAATCTGGAATCTGCCTCTTGGTAAGTCCTGTGCCTGGAAACAAGTGACAAGTGATCTGATCTCTCCAAACGCAATATTCATCAATGTTGCTATCCATTCCATGAGATTTTTTTCTTTTTTTCTTTTTTGAGACAGAGTCTCACTCTGTCGCCCAGGCTGGAGTGCACTGGCACGATCTCGACTCACTGCAACTTCTGCCTCCCCAGTTCAAGCGATTCTCCTGCTGCCTCAGCTTCCCAAATAGGTGGGATTACAGCTGCCCGCCACCACACCCGGCTATTTTGTATTTTTAGTAGAAATGGGGTTTCGCCCTGTTGTCCAGGCTGGTCTCGAACTGCTGACCTCAAGTGATCCAACCACCTCGGCCTCCCAAAGTGCTGGGATTACAGGTGTGAGCCACCATGCCTGGCCTATTCCATGAAATTCTTAATGCAGATTTAATGAGATAAAGACTAAAGGTTTTCCGCCATCTTTCCGCACCGCCACAATGGTGCGCATGAATGTCCTGGCTGATGCTCTCAAGGGCACCAACAATGCCGAAAAGAGAGGCAAACACCAGGTGCTTATTAGGCCGTGCTCCAAAGTCATCGTCCGGTTTCTCACTGCGATGATGAAGCGTGGTTACATTGGCGAATTTGAAATCATTGATGATCACAGAGCTGGGAAAATTGCTGTGAACCTCACAGGCAGGCTAAACAAGTGTGGAGTTATCAGCCCCAGATTTGATGTGCAACTAAAAGATCTAGAAAAATGGCAGAATAATCTGCTTCCATCCCGCCAGTTTGGTTTCATTGTACTGACAACCTCAGCTGGCATCATGGACCATGAAGCAGCAAGACGAAAACACACGGGAGGGAAAATCCTGGGATTCTTTTTCTAGGGATGTAATACATATATTTACAAATAAAATGCCTCATGGACTCTGAAAAAAAAAAAAAAAAGACTAAAGGGCAGAGTAATTGGTCAGTGGTTAGGCAATAGGAGTTACCTGGAGTAAGTTGCCTCATCCTAGGGATAAAGCATCTTGGCGTGTTTAAGGGGTTGGGAGGGAGTGATTATTCTTGCCTGAAAAATTATGAAGATCAAATAAAGCAGTTGATTGTAACCTAGTCATTACTGGTAGTGGTAGTGATATCAATTCAGTATACTACAATCAACATTTAAAATAATAAATTAATGAGTATCACAAAAAGCAAGGGCAAATATTGTTACATAAAATGTTTGTTTGCATTATATATAGGTTGAACCCTACAAAATTGCCATTTTATAGGTCAAGAAGGTGGGATATTGTCAGTTTCTTATAATTCAGTGTATGTGTGTAATGGATGACAATATCAACTGCATTTCTTTCTTTTTTTTTTTTTTTTTTTTTTTGAGATGGAGTCTTGCTCTGTCGCCCAGGCTGGAGTGCGGTGGCGCGATCTCCACTCACTGCAAGCTCCACCTCCCGGGTTCACGCCATTCTCCTGCCTCAGCCTCCTGTGTAGCTGGGACTACAGGCACCTGCCACCGCGCCCGGCTAATTTTTGTATTTTTAGTAGAGACAGGGTTTCACCGTGTTAGTCAGGATGGTCTCGATCTCCTGACCTCGTGATCCGCCCGTCTCGGCCTCCCAAAGTGCTGGGATTACAGGCGTAAGCCACCGCGCCCGGCCTCAACTGCATTTCTTACTGCGAGTCACAATCCAAAAACTTTGAGAAATACTGAAATAAAATATGTGCAAGTGATCAGTAAAATATAGTGTGTGTATAGTGAATAAAATATAGTGTGTATTTTTTGTCATATAGAGATGAGGTCTCCCTATGTTGCCCAGGCTGGTCTCAAACTTCTGGGCTCAAGCGATTCTCAGCCTCCCAAAGTGCTGGGATTAAAGGCCTGAGCCACTGCGCCCAGCCCCCAACAGTTTTAAAGAGGTCACCCCTCCCCCCACTAATTTACTCTTTACAACAGGTACTTAAACATATGGAACGTGTTAGCCCAAGAGGAAGAACAGGTCAAACAGATAAATAGGTTCCAGAAGGGTTTTAGGGACCACAAATGATGCCTGGGGTCATGTTTTGTCTAAGCACCATAATATTACAGCCAAAGCCCTGGGATTTCATTCCCACCTGCCCTCTAAAGACCTTTTCATTTGAGTCCCCTAGTTTAGACACATGCAGGGGTGACATCCCTCAGCAGGGACAACTGCTCTCTGCCACATCTATAGGGGAGCGTGTCTGGGAAGAACACAGTCCTTAGCTTCCCTCCAAATAGGCTGCCCTCTCTCCAACTTCTCCCAACTCCTGGGTCATTGCGCACCAGTGTTAGTGTCACAGCTTCTCTGTCCGCTTGGGATAACCCATCTTCATGTCCTTTGTCACCACAAGGAGTCAGGATGAGACCGATACTCACACTATCAGATTACTGCAGGTTCCAGAGCCAAAAGTATTGCTAGGGATAAAGTCAACTGTCTCATAGAGGTGTTTTATTTGGACCTTATAACATTTAAAAATCATGAGAGTTTACATAAAAATCTGAATATCTGGCCAGGTGTGGTGGCTCACACCTGTAATCCCAGCACTTTGGGAGGCTGAGGCGGGTGGATCACTTGAGGTCAGGAGTTCAAGACCAGCCTGGCCAACATGGCGAAAAGCCATCTCTACTAAAAAAAAAAAAAAAAAAAAAATTAGCCAGGCATAGTGGCACACACCTGGAATCCCAGTTACATGACAGGCCGAGGCTTAACCTGGGAGGCAGAGGTTACAGTAAGCCGAGATGGGGCCACTGCACTCCAGCCTGGGCTACAGAGTGAGACTCCTTATCAAAAAAAAAAAAAAGAAAGAAAATCTGAATATCCGACCTCTCTCAAAAAAAAATCAGAATTTTTGGTAACACTGGGCCTAGGTACCCACTGGAGCACTATAACCTGGAGCTGATGACAGCCACAAAAGAGGCATCTGCTCTCCACTTTACCATAGACCCCACGCAGCCTATTGAGCCCAGGTAAGCTCCCACCTGGCTGCTCTGAAATGTGAAGTTGAAATGTTCCTCCAAAAAGGCCTGATCAAAGTAGCCCCTTGCAACAGATGGGAGCTCATGTCCACCCCAGACCATGAAGGGACTCTGGAAGTGCATGGGAATTTCAGCCAGATCTCTCACACCACACAGATTCCACCCCAACCTTTCTTTCTTTCTTCTGATTTTTTTTTTTTTTTTTTTTTTTTTTGAGACGGAGTCTTGCTCTGTCGCCCGAGCTGGAGTGCAGTGGCCAGATCTCAGCTCACTGCAAGCTCCGCCTCCCGGGTTTACGCCATTCTCCTGCCTCAGCCTCCGGAGTAGCTGGGACTACAGGCGCCCGCCATCTCGCCCGGCTAGTTGTTTGTATTTTTAGTAGAGACGGGGTTTCACCGTGTTAGCCAGGATGGTCTCGATCTCCTGACCTCGTGATCCGCCCGTCTCGGCCTCCCAAAGTGCTGGGATTACAGGCTTGAGCCACCGCGCCCGGCCTCTTTCTTCTGATTTTTATCACCCAACTAATAACAAAACAAAAATTAAGGATTGCTTTTAAAAATTACTGTCATGGCTGGGTACAGTGATTCACACCTATAATCCCAGCACTTTTCGAGGTCAAGCTGGGAGGATCACTGGAGGCCAGGAGTTTGAGAGCAGCCTGGGCAATATACTGAGAATCCATCTCTTTAAGAACAAACAAACAGACAAAAAAACGCAGCCAGGCAAGGTGGCTCATGCCTGCCTGTAATCCTAGCACTTTGGGAGGCCTAGGTGGGTGGATCATCTGAGGTCAGGAGTTCAAGACCAGCTTGGCCAACATGGCAAAACCCCATCTCTACTAAAAATATAAAAATTAGGTGGGCCTGGTGGTGCATGCCTATAATCCCAGCTACTCAGCAGTCTGAGACACAGGAGAATCACTTGAATCTGGGGGGCAGAGATTGCAGTGAGCCAAGATCATGCCACTTCACTCCAGCCTGGGTGAAGGAGTGAAACTCCATCTCAAAAAAAAAAAAAAATGCTGGGGCACGGTGGCACACATCTGTAGTCCTAGCTACCAAGGAGGCTGAGGCAGGAAGATCGCTTGAGCCCAGGCTGCAGTGAACCGTGATGGCACCACTGCACTCAATCTGGATGAGAATAAGACCCTGTCTCAAAAAAAGAAAAAAAAAAAATACTATCAAAATATCCTAAATCTGTTTTCATTTGGAATTAACCTTTACCCAGGGATTTATCATTTTGCACAAAGGCAAAGAGGGTACCAATTGTGATGGCAGCATTAGAAGTAATGGAAAATAATTTATGAGTCATTGTGCCCAGGAAAAGTCTGGAAAGCCACACACCAAACACTAATAGTGCTTACCTATGGAGAGTAAGGTTTGGGAGGACAGGGGTGTGTGTTTTTTGCTTTATATAAGTACACCATGTGACTTCTTTGACCATCAATATGACTTTTATATTTTTATATTTTTCTTTTAAAATTAAGCAAAAATAGGTTGGGCGCGATGGCTCATGCCTGTAATCCCAGCACTTTGGGAGGTCGAGGCGAGTGGATCGCTTGAGGTCAGGAGTTTGAGACCACCCTGGCCAATATGGTGAAACCCTGTCTCTACTGAAAATACAAAAAAAAAAAAAAAAATTAGCTGGGTGTGGTGGCAGGCACCTGTAATCCCAGCTTCTAGGGAAGCTGAGGCAGGAGAATCTCTTGAGCTCAGGAGGTGGAGGTTGCAGTGAGCCGAAATCAAGCCATTGCACTCCAGCCTGGGGGACAGAGCAAGACACCCTCTTAAAATAATAATAATAATAATAATAATAATAAAATTAAGCAAAAATAGGCTAGGTGTGGTGGCTCATGCCTGTAATCCCAGCACTTTGGGAGGCTGAGGCACGCGGATCGCTTGAGCTCAGGAATTTGAGACCAGCCTGGGCAACATGGTGAAACCCCATCTCTATGAAAAATACAAAAATTAGCTGGGCTTGGTGGTAGGTGCCTGTAGTCCCAGCTACTCGGAAGCTGAGGTGGGAGGACCCTTGAACCTGGTGGGTTGAGAATGGAGTGAGCCATGATCTACCACTATACTCCAGCCTGGGTGACAGAGGGAGACCCTATCTCAAAAAAAAAAAAAAAGAAAGAAAAAAGAAAAAAAAGAAAGAAGGAAGGAAGGAGGGAGGGAGGGAGGGAAGGAAAGGAGGGAGGGAGGGAGGGAAAGGAAGGGCAATAACAGTCTCAGGAGAATAGCCATGGCAGGAGAAAAAGAAGCCTTAGGCAGGGCGCGATGGCTCACGCCTGTAATCCCAGCACTTTGGGAGGCCGAGGCGGGCGGATCACGAGGTCAGGAGATCGAGACCATCCTGGCTAACACGGTGAAACCCCCGTCTCTACTAAAAGTACAAAAAATTAGCGGGGAGTGGTGGCGGGCGCCTATAGTCCCAGCTACTCGGGAGGCTGAGGCAGGAGAACGGCGTGAACCTGGGAGGCGGAGCTTGCAGTGAGTGGAGATCTCGCGACTGCACTCCAGCCTGGGCGACAGAGCAAGACTCTGTCAAAGAAAGGAAAGGGGAATGGGAAGGGGAGGGGAGGGGAGGGGAGGGAAGAAAGAAAAGAAGCCTCAGCCAGGGCTGGAGAAGGACTGGCCAGAGAAACTGCTGACAGTGTAAAAAAGTGAGGGAGCGCGGGGTGCGGTGGCTCACGCCTGTAATCCCAACAGTTTGGGAGGCCGAGGCGGGTGGATCATGAGGTCAGGAGATTGAGACCATCCTGGCTAATACGGTGAAACCCCTAAACTAAAAATACGAAAACTTAGCCGGGCGTGGTGGCGGGCGACTGTAGTACCAGCTACTCGGGAGGCTGAGGCAGGAGAACGGCGTGAACCCAGGAGGCGGAACTTGCAGTGAGCCCAGATCGCGCCAATGCACTCCAGCCTGCTGAGTGACAGAGAGAGACTCCGTCTCAAAGAAAAAAAAAAAAAAAAGAGAGAGAGAGGGAGGAGAGTCTCTGAAGAGGAAGGTGTGGCCAACAACGTTAGCCACTATGGACTGCTCAAGGAAGAACAAGAGTTAGAAGAGGATTTAGTAATTAATGACTTTCCAGAGCAGTGCCTTTCAAATATTTCTGCATGCAACCCAGTCAGAAATCATTTTTATATTGCAACCTGTGGTCAATTAGATTATTGCTTCCAACTCTTCACACCTTCTGTTGGAATTATACATCAACATCCTTGCTGTATGACTTTGCAGCATGTCCTACTGGTGTTGATGTTGGGTTTTACTGTGTGACTTGCTTTGGCTAATAAAATGTTAACAGACGTGTGTGTGTGTGTGTGTGTGTGTGTGTGTGTGTGTGTGTGTGTTTCAGAGATGGGGTCTGACTATTTTGCCCAGGTTGGAGTGTAGTGGCTATTCACAGGCACAATCATTGCACACTACAGCCTCAAACTCATGGGCTTAAAGCGAACATCCTGCCTCAGCCTCCCAAGTAGCTGGGACTACAGGCACATGCCATGGTGCCAGCTCAGACTTGTGGTTTGAAATGTGCTTGCATGGTTTGGCTTGACCTCTTGCACTCTGCCACTGCATAAGAACATGCTCTGGGTGCCAGCAGACTAGACCTAAGCCAGACCTCCAGCCTGGCACCAAGCACAGCCAAAATCAGCCAACCCGCACCAACCTGCAGATACATGAGTCAGAAAAAAAATCTTGTCAGCTAGTAAGATTTGGGGATTACTGTGCAGTATCACCACCCAACAGTTAACTAACACACTATCCAATATATACATATATGCAGCAAATATAACAAAATTTTGTAAAACAACAATTCCCCTTAAAGTATACAATGTATGCTGATATGCCTATTATGTTTCTTTTTTCCCCTTTTTTTCATTTATAATGCTGGTTGCAACCCAGAGTTTGAAAAATACTGCACTAGAAAAAATTTCCCCACTTCAACACATCTGAAGGATGCAATGCATGGTGTATACTGGCGACTATGGCTCACTTACTAAGCTGTGTAACCATGGGCAAACTACCTGACTTCCCTTGAGATTCAGTTTCCTAATCTGTGAAATGGAAACAATCTTATCTGGTTAACAGAGTAGTTGGCAGAGATTAAATGAGATAAGGCATATTAAGTGACTAGTGCAGAGCAAGTCTTCAAAAACATTAGTTTTTCTTTTTTTTCTTTTGAGACAGGGTCTCGCTCTGTCACCCAGCCTGGAGTGCAGTGGTGTGAACCTCCTGGGTTCAGGAGATCCTCCCTCTTCAGCCTCCAGAATAGCTGAGACCATGGGCATACTCCACTACCCGCAGCTATTTATTTTATTTTATTTTATTTTATTTTTGAGATGGAGTCTCACTCTGTCGCCAGGCTGAAGTACAGTGGCATGATCTTGGCTCATTGTAACCTCCACCTCCCAGGTTCAAGCGATTCTCCTGCCTCAGCCTCCTGAGTAGCTGGGAATACAGATGCATGCACCATGCCCAGCTAAATTATATATATATATGTATTTTTAGTAGAGACCATGTTGGCCAGGATGGTCTCTATCTCTTGACCTCGTAAGTGCTGGGATTACAGGTGTGAGCCACTGCGCCCGGCCCCACACCCAGCTAATTAAAAAAATTTTTCTAGGCCGGGCGGGTTGGCTCAAGCCTGTAATCCCAGCACTTTGGGAGGCCGAGACGGGCGGATCACGAGGTCAGGAGATCGAGACCATCCTGGCTAACATGGTGAAACCCCGTCTCTACTGAAAAAAAAATGCAAAAAACTAGCTGGGCACAGTGGCTGGCGCCTGTAGTCCCAGCTACTCGGGAGGCTGAGGCAGGAGAATGGCGTAAACCCGGGAGATGGAGCTTGCAGTGAGCAGAGATGGCGCCACTGCACTCCAGCCTGGGCGACAGAGCAAGACTTTGTCTCAAAAAAAAAAAAATTTTTTTTGTAGAGATGGAGTCTAGCCACGTTGCCCAGGCATTTCTGTCACCTCAGCCTTTTAAAGTGCTGAGATTATAGGCATGAGCCACTGTGCCTGTGGCCTATTATTATTATTATTATTCTTTGAGACAGTCTTGCTCTGTCACCCAGGCTAGAGTGTAGTGGTGCAATCTTGGCTCACTGCAACCTTCACCTCCCGGGTTCAACCAATTCTCCTGCCTCAGCCTCCCAAGCAGCTGGGACTACAGGTGTGCACCACCATGCCCAGACTTTTGTATTTTTAGTAGATAGGGTTTCACCATATTGGCCAGGCTGGTCTCAAACTCTTGACCTCGTGATACACCCACCTCAGGTCCCAAAGTGCTGGGATTACAGGCGTGAGCCACTGCGCCCGGCCAGCCTGTTTTTATTTTTATTTTTTTGAGACAGGATATCACTTGATCACCCAGGCTGGAGTACAGTGTTGTGATCATAGCTCACTGCCACCTCAAACTCCTGGGCTCAAGTGATCCTCCTGCCTCAGCCGCCTCAGTAGTTATGACTTACAAGTTCATGCCACCACACCTGGCTAATTTTTTTTTTTTTTGAGACGGAGTCTTGCTCTGTCACCCAGGTTGGAGTGCTGTGGCCGGATCTCAGCTCACTGCAAGCTCCACCTCCCGGGTTCACGCCATTCTCCTGCCTCAGCCTCCCGGGTAGCTGGGACTACAGGCGCCACCACCTCGCCCGGCTAGTTTTTTTTGTAGTTTTTAGTAGAGACGGGGTTTCACCGTGTTAGCCAGGATGGTCTCGATCTCCTGACCTCGTGATCCGCCCGTCTCGGCCTCCCAAAGTGCTGGGATTACAGGCTTGAGCCACCACGCCCGGCCACCTGGCTAATTTTTAAATTTTTTTGTAGAGACAGGGTCTCACTATGTTGGCCAGGCTGGTCTCAAACTCCTGGGTCCAAGTAATCCTCCTGCCTCAGTCTCCCGAAGTGTTAAGATTACAGGTGTGAACCACCATGTCCAGCCTGCTGTTATTTTTATTATTCAGAAGTTTGGTGAGGAGTAAAGGAACTAGAGCAGTTTTGGAGTTCAGGACTCGTTTCTTTTGGATGGTGAACCAGGTTGAAGTTACTGGAATGAGGCAGAGGATATATGATGACACAAGATCCAGGCATTAAGCACCATTTCTCTGCTTAGTGCTACCTACTTCGCTTCCCTCCTAGGGTCTTGAAAGGACTCAGAGACCTGAGTCTGTCACTAACTCCTTCTCCAATCCTACTCTAACTTGCTCCCCTTCACACTTATACGCTCCCCATCTGAGCTCAAGAATTAGGCCCGTCTAGGTGACAGTCAGAGGGCTGCATAGAGTTGTACAGACAACAGGTGATCTTGCCTCCTTCATGCCTGCATGTTCACCTGCCCTGCAAACTGGAGAGAAGAACCAGTATCCACCGGTTCATCCTGTCCAAGTCCCACCAGACTCCATGAAGGCACACGGCCCTTTTTTTTTTCTTTTTTCTTTTTTTTTGAGACAGAGTCTCGCTCTGTCTCTCAGGCTGGACTGCAGTGGTGTGATCTCAGCTCAATGCAGCCTATGCCTCCTGGGTTCAAGCGATTCTCCTGCCTTGCAATTCTCCTGCCTCAGCCTCCCAAGTAGCTGGGATTACAGGCGCCTGCCACCATGTCCAGCTTTTTTGTATTTTCAGTAGAGACAGGGGTTTCGCCTTTTTGGCCAGGCTTATCTTGAACTCCTGACGTCAGGCGATCCACTAGCCTCAGCCTCCCAAAGTGCTGGGATTACAGACATGAGCCACCGCACCCGGCCCCCACACGGCCCTTTCTGATCAGTGGGGGAAGAAGGAACATCTTCCACGAGCAAGAGCAGAAAATGAATCTCAGAAACAGGTTGTAAAAAAGGCTTCTTTATTGAGAGCAGCGAGTGTAAAAACAAAAACAAAAAAACAAAACCAAAACAAACAAAAAACAACAATAAAAGTGTGGGGTAAGGGTGGCCCATCCTCCTCATCTCCTCCAGGGCCCACCCCTACCTCCCATGCCCACCCACCCCACGCTGCAATTACATACAAAAGCCGCCCGTGGTGCATACAAAAAGGGCGGGTTATATAGTGTCAAAAGCTCCTGAAAACTCCTTCATCTGCCAGGCACTTAGGATGAGGAAAGGAGAGAAGGGTGGGGAAGACATGGGTCTGGGTCGGTGTGCACAAGCCCACAGCATGGAGGACTCACTTGCTGTGTCCTCTCCAGTCCTGATCTAGACCCCCCGTGGGCCAAGAGACTCATTAACCCTGTGTGCCCAGAACTTGAGAATATTAAGGAACTCCCCCCAAACCCAGCTCATCCCAAGCCTAGCCCTCCCCAGGCAAAGTTGGCAGATGAGTGGCAGAGTTGGACCTGGTCAAGGGGAGTAGATGAAGGCCTGAAATTGGGGTTACCTGTGGTACCCACACTGTCCCTGATAGGGGAAGAGGTGGCAGGGAAAACTGCCCAGCTCAAAGCCCTAGTTGCCCAGTTTGGGTCCAAGTCAGCCTCCCAAAGGATAAGGGTGAGGAAGAGGAGGAAAGGCCAGGCCCTGCTCAGACCTCAGCAATGCCTGTTGCACTAGGGCAGAAGCCTCAGGGCCCAGGAGGACAGGGATCTTGCCCATCATGCCGTGAGCTCCCCTTTAGAGATGCCCTCCCCTGCCCACGCCATCCTGAGGCACAGCCCGCCGGGCTCCCTCCTCACGGCTTGCTGTCCACGGGGCTGTCTCCCAGGGTGCTGGCAATCTCGCTGAAGGAGGGCCGGTCCTTGGGGCTGAGGGCCCAGCAGCGCTGCATCAGCCGATAGAGCTTGGAAGGGCAGCCCTCAGGCTGAGGAAGTCTAGCCTTCCCAGCCTGCAAATCTATAGGGAAGACAGCAGGTGTAGCGTTGGACAAAACATTCAACAACTTGTTCAACACTTTGTGGAGCCTGCAGTTCATACAAGCAGCCACCCAAGGATGCCTCTGAGGCAATGCTGGCCAGTAGTAGGTGGGTACTTGCAACGGAAAAAGATGACTCCCTTGGCCCCGCTCACTCCGGCTGGTAAGACGGGGTCCACGCACAGGAGCTGAAGTGGGTCGGCAGACAGGCATCAGAGTGGCTGGAGTGGGCACTGGGGGCAAAAGCTATCTACCAACAATATAGAAGTATTGCAGTATTTCTGGCCAGGTATGATGGCTCACGCCTGTAATCCCAGCACTTTGGGAGGCCGAGGCGGGTGGACCACGAGGTCAGGAGTTTGAGACCAGCCTGACCAACATGGTGAAGCACCCCCGTCTCTACTAAAAATACAAAAATTAGCTGGGCATGGAGGCGCGTGCCTGTAATCCCAGCTACTAGGGAGTCTGGGGCAGGAAAATTGCTTGAACCCAGGAGGTGGAAGTTTCAGTGAGCGGAGATCACGCCACTGTACTCTAGCCTGGGTGACACGGCAACACTCCGTTTCAAAAAAAAAAAAAAAGTATTGCAGTATTTTAACAACCAGAGTGGTCATATCTGTGTGCCTGCTCAGTAGCAGCCGTGAGAGGGGAGGTAGGCGGAACCGACCCTGGGTCCCTGAGCAGGCTCCATCTGGGGCCCATCTGGAATCATCCCCTAGCAGTGTGGCTGCCTACCTGCCAGCACTTCATCATCTGCCTGCCCACCATGGGGCATCTCTCCATGTGTAAACACTTCCCACATCAGCACACCGAAGGCCCAGACATCAGACTTGGTAGAGAAGTCACCCTCCAGGATGGCCTCAGGGGACATCCAGCGCAGCGGCACCCAGGCCTGGCGGAAGTGGTAGTACTCACTGCAGGAGAGAAGCAACCTGAGGTGGGGTGGGGAGCGTGGCCTGGCACTGCAGCCTCATCCCATCTGGAACTCATCCCCAAGCCAGGGCCCAGCCCTTCTACATACAGACACCAAGAAATTGGTCACATGTATGCTGAGCATGGGAGTACACTAGACAAAATCTGGAGGTAACCACATGGGGTTTGATGGTTAAAAAATTCCATTAAGAATCAAACTTTGCCTAAATGTTAACAAAAAAATTAACAGTCATACATACTTTCTATATTGGTTGTAAAAATATAAAAACTAAAAACTGTTAAATGGAAAGAGCTTTATTAGTGATAAACCAATCCTCACTACAGCTATAGTCAGACACATGGGGGTGACCTGGAACCAGGGGGACTCGAGGGGATGTTCCCGGCAGCGCTGCAGAGCCCACATAGGCTGTCTAGAGCAAGCTCTGGCAGGGGGACTGAGGCATAAGTCTCAGACTTTGAAATAATAATGACTGAATTCAGGAAGTTACAGAGGGAGCCATATAAATCCTTATCATATTTGCCTATTTTTAAAAAATTATTTATTTATTTATTTATTTATTTATTTATTTAATCACTAGAGATATTTTACAACCACCAAGGCAGTGCACTGGGTGGGAACCCTGCTGCACCCTTAGAAAAAGGATGAGAAAGCTCTTTCCTATCCCAGGCCCTCCAGCTTTGGACTAAGCAGGGACTAAACCCTTTCCCACCACCACCCCAAACTATCTGTCCTCTGCCCCTCACCCTCTGGGAAAAAATGGGGAGCCCCCACCCCACGCATGCCCTTCTACCTGTTGTACACATCCTTGCTGAGGCCCAGAGCAGACACCTTCACTTGTCTCTGGGCGCTGACCAGGCAGTTACGTGCAGCCAAGTCCTTATGCACAAAGCGGTTGTTGGACAGGTGCTCCATGCCCAGGGCTACCTGGGTGCACAGGGCCACCTGGAGAGATAAAGGGGCCTGTTAGAGCAGCCCAGGACTAGGCGTCAAGCTGACCACCCTCAACACAACCCTTGGTAGGGTTTCAACGCTATTGGTGTTCTGCGTAGGAAGCCCAGAAGCACAACAGCTGCATCTTCCTTCTCTGTAAAATGGGGATAATAACCATACCTGCCTTCCTGGGTTGTTAGAAGACTGAATTAAGCAAATTAAAGTGTCTGACACCATGCTAACACACAGCAAGTGCCAGATTAAGTGAGTGTCACATGGGCCTAAGGACACACACATAGCAACGATCTGTCCAGTGAAAAATGAGCGGGCAGAAATCATAGCTGACATTTTTTATTTTCAAGTGACAGGGTCTCGCTTGTCACCCAGGCTAGAGTGCAGTGACACGATCACAGCTCACTGTAGCCTCTAAACTCCTGGGCTCAAGCAATCCTCCAACCTCAGCGTTCCAAGTAGCTAGGACTACAGGTGTCCATCACCATGCCCTGCTGTTTTTTTTTTTTTTTTTTTTGGAGACAGGTTCTCACGCTGTCGCCCAGGCTGGAGTGCAGTGGCATGATCTCAACTCACTGCAACCTCCGCCTCCCAGGTTCCAGTGACTCTCATGCCTCAGCCTTCCAAGCAGCTGGGATTACAGGTGCCCACCACGACACCCAGCTAATTTTTGTATTTTTAGTAGAGACAAGGTTTCACCATGTTGGTCAGGCTGGTCTTGAACTCCTGACCTCAAGTGATCAGGCTGCCTCAGCCTTCCAAAGTGCTGGGATTACAGGCGTGAGCCACCGCACCCGGCCTCACACTTTAATTCTAATGCCAATGGGTTGTTTCCAGTTTGGGGCTATTCAGAACAGTGCTATTATGAACACTTTTATAAGTGTACACATGTATGAGTTTCTCTAAGAGACCTAAGAGGAAGTCTAGAATATGAATATCTCTAGCTATACAAAATAATGCCCAACTCTTCTCCAAAGTGTAAGAGAGTTGGGGAGATTTTTCATTCACTAATACTCTTTGTTGAATTTTGAGCCAATGTGAATATATTATACACTATACATGAAACGTTAACTAAACTACAATAACTTTTTTTGTTTTTGTTTTTTTAGATGGAGTGTTGCTCTATTGCCAGGCTGGAGTGCAGTGGCGTGATCTTGGCTCACTGCAACCTCCCCGTCCCAGGTTCAAGCGATTCTCCTGCCTCAGCTTCTCGAGTAGCTTGGATTACAGGCATGTACTACCACGCCCAGCTAATTTTTGTATTTTTTCTAGTAGAAATGACATTTCACCATGTTGGCCAGGCTGCTCTTGAACTCCTAACCTTGTGATACACCCGCCTCAGCCTCCCCAAGCGCTGGGATTACAGGCGTGAGCCACCGCGCCCGGCCACATTAACATTTCAAAAGTATATATGAATGCACTGAACAAATATAAATTGAAGCCAGGCACCTGCAGTCCCAGCTACTCAAGAGGGTGAGGTGGGAGAATTGCTTGAGCCCAGGAGTTCAAAGCCAGCCTGGGCAACACTGAGATCCTATCTCTTTTTTTTTTTAAATTGAGTATCTACCACGTGCCATATACACTGGGTGCTGGTGGAATATAGCAGGGCTGGCCGAAGCAGGGCTCTTGATGGGGGGCTGCAGCCAGGTCACTTAGTGAAAATAAGAAGCCACCCATTCACAGAGAAGGGGAAGGGCCATTTGGTGGGCACCGGCCTTGTGGGCACACAAGGCCAGCTGCCTCTCCCCACACGTGCTCTGTGAGGCAGGGCTCAGCCTTGGCTTCTTCAAGGGGCCCATGGCGAGGCTAGTGCCAAAGCCTGGCACTTCCCTACCACTGCAGCCTCTCTGGGTCACATCACTGCTGATGGACTGTCTGCCCACCAGTTGGCACAGAGGTGGGACTGCTGGCTACTGAGCTGTCCCTTCAGCATCCCTGGCTAGCTCAGAGCAGCTTTTCCTGCCTGGCTCCCAGAGGTCACAAGAAGGCCAGCAGAGGTGCCAAGCCCAAATGCTACGAGGGGACACTCCAAAGACACCTCTTCTCGGTTTTCTTGGGCACTGGCCAGTGACATCCCTGTGGGCCCCACTGCCTCCACTGGTGGTTTGCTAACTATGGTCACAATCTGTACGTCATGAAACCAAATTAGGGAATCTTAGCCACCATTAAAGAAAAAAAAAAAGGGAATAGAAAATAGAGTGCATCACAATAAGAACATCATTCATGAAATGTTTTCATCTTAAAAATATAGGGCTGGGCACGGTGGCTCATGCCTGTAATCCCAGCACTTTGGGAGGCCGAGGTGGGTGGATCACGAGGTCAGGAGTTCGAGACCAGCCTGACCAACATGGTGAAACTCCATCTCTACTAAAAATACAAAAATTAGCTTGGCGTGGTGGCGGGCGCCTGTAATCCCAGCTACTTAGGAGGCTGAGGCAGGAGAATTGCTTGAACCCAGGAGGCGGAGGTTGCAGTGAACCGAGATTGCACCACTGCACTCCAGCCTGGGCAAAAGAGCAAGACTCCATCTTAAAAAAATAAAATAAATAAAATAAAAAATAAAAAAATATATATATGTGTGTACTGGGTTGTGATGCAAAATGTACTTTGTGCTAATGTAGGTTCCAATCAAAAAGTTTTTAAAAACAAAGCTTTAAAGTTAAAAAAAAAAAAAAAAAAGTCGCTGGGCGCGGTGGCTCAAGCCTGTAATCCCAGCACTTTGGGAGGCTGAGACGGGCGGATCATGAGGTCAGGAGATCGAGACCATCCTGGCTAACACAGTGAAACCCCGTCTCTACTAAAAAATAAAAAAAAATTAGCTGGGCGAGGTGGCAGGCGCCTGTAGTCCCAGCTACTTGGGAGGCTGAGGCAGGAGAATGGTGTAAACCCGGGAGGCGGAGCTGCAGTGAGCTGAGATCCAGCCACTGCACTCCAGCCTGGGCGACAGAGCGAGACTCCGTCTCAAAAAAAAAAAAAAAAAAAAGTCTAAATCTGTGCTGTCCTATACAGTAGCCACTAAACCCATGTGGCTATTTAAATTTAATTAAAACTTTTTTGTTTTTGTGTTTTCAGAGACAGGGTGTCTATTGCCTAGGCTGGAGTGCAGTGGTGCAATCACAGTTCACTGCATCTTCAGCCTCCCAGGCTCAAGTGATCCTCCCACCTCAGCCTCCATAGTAGCTGGAACTATTGGCATACACCACCATGCCTGGCTAATTTTGTTTGTTTATTTATTTATTTAGAGACTGAGTCTCGCTCTGTCACTCAGGCTGGAGTGCAGTGGCACTATCTAGGCTCACTGCAACCTCCGCCTCCCGGGTTCCAGTGATCCTCCTGGAATTACAGGTACCCACTACCATGCACAGCTAATTTTTTTATTTTTAGTAGAGACGGGGTTTCACCATTTTGGCCAGGCTGGTCTTGAACTGCCCTTAAGTGATCCCCCTGCCTCGGCCTCCCAAAGTGCTGGATTACAGGCATTAGCCACCATGCCCAGCCTATTTTTATTTTTTAGAGACAGTCTCACTTTGTTGCCTAGGCTGGTCTCAAACTCCCGGCCCGAGCAATCCTTCCCCTTTGGCCTCCCAAAGTGCTGGGATTACAGGTATGAGGCACTGCACCTGGCTTTAAGTTAATTAAAACTCAGTAACGTTTAAAATTCAATTCTGGTTGGCGTAATAGCTCATGCTGGCCTATAATTCCAGCGGTTTGAGAAGCTGATGTGGGAGGATTGATTGAGCCTAGGAGTTTGAGACAAGCCTGGACAACATAGTGAGACCCCATCTCTACAAAAAATTTTAAAATTAGACAGGTGTGGTGGTGGGTGCCTGTAGTCTCAGCTACTCGGGAGGCTGAAGTGAGAGGATCACTTGGGCCCCTGAGGTCGAGGCGGCAGTGAGCCATGACTGCACCACTGCATTCCAGCCTCGGTGATGGAATGAGACCCTGTCTTAAAAAATAAAATACAGGCCGAGTTGGTGGCTCATGCCTGTAATCCCAGCACTTTGGGATCCGCCAAGAGGGGCGGATCATGAGGTCAGGAGATTGAGATCATCTTGGCCTAACACACAGTGAAACCCCATCTCTACTAAAAATACAAAAAAATTATCTGGGCGTGGTGGCGGGCGCCTGTAGTCCCAGCTACTCAGGAGGCTGAGGCAGGAGAATAGCATGAACGCGGAAGGTGGAGCTTGCAGTGAGCCGAAATCATGCCACTGCACTCCAGCCTGGGCAACAGAGCGAGACTCCAGCTCAAAATAAATAATAAATAAATAAATAAATAAATAAATAAATAAAATTAAATAAATTCAGGCCAGGTGTGGTGGCTCACGCCCGTAATCCCAGCACGTTGGGAGGCTGAGGCAGGTGGATCACTTGAGGTCAGGAGTTCGAGACCAGCCTGGCCAACGTGGTGAAACCCCATCTCTACTAAAATTACAAAAAATAGCCAGGTGTGGTGGCACGCACCTGTAATCCCAGCTACTCAGGGGGCCGAAGGCAGGAGAATCATTTGAACCTGGGAGGCGGAGGCTGCAGTAAGCCGAGGTCCTGCCACTGCACTCCAACCTGGTCGACAGGGTAAGACTCTGTCTCTAAAAAATAAATAAAACAAAACAAAACAAAACAAAAACATTCAGTTCTGCTGCTGCTCTAGCCAAATTCAAAAGTGTACAGTTGCTATATGAAGCTAGTGACAACTGTACTGACCAGCACAGATATGGTACATTCCCATCATCGTCCTGATCAGTGCTGCCTGAGGCTCTAACAGGCAGTGTATTAATGCAGAGATGCTAAATGAATGACGTAATTAGAGTTGGGAAAAACCTCATCCAGACGGAGTCTCACTCTGTCGCCCATGCGGGAGTGTAGTGGCACAGTCTCGGTTCACTGCAACTGCTGCCTCTCAAGTTCAAGCCATTCTTGTGCCTCAGCGTCCCAAGCAGCAGGACTACAGGCAAGTGCCACCATGCCTGGCTAATTTTTGTATTTTTAGTAGAGACAGGGTTTCACCATGTTGGTCAGGCTGGTCTCCAACTGACCTTAAATGATCTGCCTGCCTCGGCCTCCTAAAGTGCTGGGATTATAGGCCTGAGCCACTGTGCCTGGCTACTTTTGGTACATTTCTTTATCAACAGTGAAGACACAAAATCTCAGGATAGCTTTCAGCTAAACGTGTAACCAGTGAGGAAGTTTAAAGAAGAGGGCGGGTGGGCTGGGAGCAGTGGCTCTCGTCTGTAATCCCAGCACTTTGGGAGGCCGAGGTGGGCAGATCATAAGGTTAGGAGATCGAGACCATCCTGGCTAACATAGTGAAACCCCGTCCCTACTAAAAAGAAAAAGAATACAAAAAACTAGCTGGGCGTGGTGGTGGGTGCCTGTAGTCCCAGCTACTCAAGAGGCTGAGGCAGGAGAAAGGCGTGAACCCGGGAGGTGGAGCTTGCAGTTAGCTGAGATCACGCCACTGCACTTCAGCCTGGGCGACAGAGGGAGACTCTGCCTCAAAAAATGAAAGGCGGGGGTGCTGGGCACGGTGGCTCACCCCTGTAATCCCAGCACTTCGGGAGACCTAGGCAGGCAGATCACAAGGACAGGAGATTGAGACCATCTTTGCTAACACAGTGGAACCCCATCTCTACTAAAAATACAAAAAAATTAGCTGGGCATGGGGGTGGGCGCCTGTAGTCCCAGCTACTCGGGAGGCTGAGGCAGGAGAATGGCGTGAACCCAGGAGGTGGAGCTTGCAGTGAGCCGAGATTGCGCCATTGTACTCCAGCCTGGGCAACAGAGCAAGACTCTGTCTTAAAAAAAAAAAAAAAAAGAAGACGACGACGGCGGGTGGATGGCCTGCCAGGATTACTGGGCCTCTCTGGAAAGTACACTGGGGTCTCCATGAAAAGCAGAGTCTGGCCGGGTGCAGTGGCTCACAGCTGTAATCCCAGCTCTCTGGGAGGCCAAGGTGGGTGAATCACAAGGTCAGGAGTTCAAGACCAGCCTGGCCATTATGGTGAAACCCTGTCTATACTAAAAATACAAAAATTAGTCCGGTGTGGTAGTGGGCTACTATAGTCCCAGCTACTCAGGAGGCTGAGGCAGGAGAATTGCTTGAACTTGGGAGGCGGAGGCTGCAGTGAGCCGAGATTGTGCCACTGCACCCCAGGCTGGGTGACAGAGCAAGACTACGTCTCAAAAAAAAGGCTGAGTCTACATCCCTAAAATAACCCCTGGAGCACCATCCTCAGAATGCCCCACGTGCACTGGTGGTAAAGGGGCCGGGCCGCTTCAGTGGCCATCATGAACAGAGACAACTCCACTTCAGGTTTCAAAATCCCAGGGCATTGTCCAACCTTGCTTGATTCTCTGTAAGTAGCAGGCAAAGGTTTTGGTAACGTGCCTTCATCAGACTTGTGAGTCCCCTCGGCCTGCTCTCTCTGATCTGGCTCACAAGCTAAACAATCTGCTGCTAGTCAAGGTAAACAGAAGAGGGTGGACTTGGCATGGTAACTGACTTGCTATGTTTCCAGAGAGGTGGTGCTTCCGGAAATACTGGCTAAGCAAGGGCAGTAAAAGAGAATTCTGTTAGACTCAAGCCAATTAGGTGTTTCCTTAACGCTGGGCAAGATGCCATCAGATAGCCACTGGATTAATTCTCAAATATTGTTATAAAAGACCCATTCTTTGGTAAGGATCAGACCCACCCCTTCCTTTCCAATTTTAACACCCCAGGGGTTTGCCCATGTTCTGGCTAACCCACTGTGATGCTACTGAGATCTTCTCACAAGAGGCCTTCTGTTTCCTGCCATGGCATCTGACTGCATAAAGCGTGGTCCACCAGGTGTGCTAAGCTGATCCTGCTTCTCATCGCGTCATTAATTCACAGGTGATCCGCGGAGCAATTACAAATTACAGCTCTCTGACATCATCTTATCAGCTACTCTAGACGGCATTACCTACCATTATGCCAACACCCAGGACCCATGTCTTTGATTTCTATCACTACCTCACTGCTCTCTTAAAATCCTCCTGAGGCCCCCCTCAGCCCACTCACACCCAATATGGCACGTTGGTTCCAACTTTAGCTGGCCAGGGAACACCCTGCCTACCACTCCACCTCCCTAGAATACTTAAGTTTTTCCCCTTCCGTTCTAGGTCCTAGGAGTATAAAGTGACAGGGCAGCTCACTACATAATTAGCATGATAAAGTACCTACAAGTTTTATTTCATCTTTCCCAAGAATTTTCATTTTCATGGAATCCCCAAAAGCAGTGCTTTTCAAACTGCTGATCGAGACCTACATGGGTCTCGAAACCAGTTTAGTGGATTGGGGAAAAAAAAAAAGGATAGAAAAGAGGCCGGGCACAGTGGCTCATGCGTGCAATCCCAGCACTTTGGGTGACTGAGGCAGGAGGATTACTTGAACCCAGGAGTTCAAGACCAGCCTGGGCAACACGGCGAGACCCCCATCTCTACAAATAAAAATAAAAATAAATAGAAAGAGGGCAGGATAGAAAACATCAAGTGTTAGCCGGGCACGGTGGCTCACGCCTGTAATCCCAGCACTTTGGGAGGCCGAGGTGGGCGCATCATGAGGTCAGGAGATCGAAACCATCCTGGCTAACATGGTGAAATCCCATCTCTATTAAAAAACAAAAAGTTAGCCGGGCGTGGTGGCAGGCACCTGTAGTCCCAGCTACTCGGGAGGCTGAGGCAGGAGAATGGCATAAAACCGGGAGGCAGAGCTTGCAGTGAGCCGAGATCTCGCCACTGCACTCCAGCCTGGGCAACAGAGCAAGACTCTGTCTGAAAAAAAAAAAAAGAAAAGAAAGAAAACATCAAGCACATCAAACACAATGTTGTGAAAAGTTTAATTTTAGTTACATGAGCCTGCATACTAGATCATGAGTAAAATGTGTTCCTTTTTTGTTATTGTTAAGTGATGTAGGTCTTGCTATGTCACTCAGGCTGGCCTCAAACTCCTGGGCCCAAGGGATCCTCCGGCCTCAGCCTTCCAAGTGGCTGGGATTACAGGCATATACTACCGTACCATCTTAAAATGCATTTCCTAAAAGGGATTATAATCAAAAAGCATTTCAAAGCTACTAGTCTCCACCAGGGCTCCTTGAACTTTAATGAGCTTAGGAATCAGCTGGAGAGCTTGTTTGAAAAATTCAGGTCTTCAGACCTCACTCTTAAATACTCTAATTCCCTCCTTCTGAGTCATGGTCCAGAAATCTACTTTTTTTTTTTTTTTTTTTTTTTTTTTTTTTTTTTTTTTTTGAGACAGGGCTTGATTCCTGTTTCCCAGGCTGGAGTACAGTGGCAAGATCTCAGCTCACTGCAACCTCCGCCACCCAGGCTCAAGCTATTCTCCTGCTTCAGCCTCCCGAGTAGCTGGAATTACATGCACGTGACACCATGCACAGGTACTTTTTGTACTTTTAGTAGGGACGGGGTTTCCCATGTTGGCCAGACTGGTCTCGAACTCCTGGCCTCGAGTGATCTGCCCGCCTCGGCCTCCCGAAGTGCTGGGATTACACGTATGAGCCACCATGCCTGGTCTGCATTTTTCTTTCTTTTTTTTTTTTTTTTTAAGACAAAGTCTCGCTCTTGTCTCCCAGGCTAGAGTGCAATGGCACGATCTTGGCTCACTGCAACCTTCGCCTCTCAGGTTCAAGTGATTCTCCTGTCTCAGCCTCCCAAGTAGCTCAGGTGGCAGGTGGCTTAACCTGCCACCATGCCTGGCTAATTTTTGTATTTTTAGTAGAGATGGAGTTTCACCATGTTGGCCAGGCTGGTCTCGAACTCCTGACCTCATGATCCACCTGCCTCGGCCTCCCAAAGTGCTGGGATTACAGGTGTGAGCCACTGCGCCCTGCTTTTTTTTAAAGCATCCTCTCTATGTAATGCAGAGTATTGTCCTTGGAGAGTGTAGAACCCAACTTATTAAAGCTCTCCTATCATATTTAAGACACTATGACAAAAAAAAAAAAGTGTGAAAAAGATGTTTAGCAAAGATGGTGATGATTTGCAGTCAAATAGAGTGCCTTAGATCACGAGAAAGGTAACTGACTTCCTGTAAGCCTATGTCTCAACCCAGCCAGAGAATCCCACCTTGACTCCCCTGACTCCTGAAGCCATCCCCTTCCTGCCATTCAACTACTTCCTGTCCTTGCAAACTAAACTTAAATGGTTTTCTCTACTAGGAAAACTTCCTTGTTAACCACAACCATCTGTCCACCTGAAGGACATGGGTGTCTTCAACAGCTCTTAATGCCTCCCACTTGCTTTCTGTTTTACCTCAAGTCTGTAAGGCACAGGTCATACTCATGTACCTAATCTCTCCGCTAGATCATAAGTGCCCCAAGGGCAAGATGCCTGTCCATTTTTTTTTTCTTCTTTGAGATAGGATCGTGCTCTGTTGCCCAGGCTGGAGTGCAGTGCTGCAATCATGGCTCACCGCAGCCTCGACCTCCTGGGCTCCAGTAATTCTTCCTCCTCAGCCTCGCAAGTAGCTGGGACTCCAAGCACGCCCCCGTGCCCGGTTAACTTTTTATTTGTTGTAGAGACAGGGTCTTGCTATGTTGCCCAGGTTGGTCTCAAACTCCTGAGCTGAAGCAATCCTCCTGCCTTAGCCTCCCACCGCACCTAGCTGATGCCTGTTTTAATTTTGCATTCCCAAGGGCCCTTGGGGCCACACTTGGCTCTGTGAGGATTCACTGGCTCTGTGAGTGTCCTAATTTGTGAGCTCTTCAGTCCTGAAATCTCACTTAGCTGGTGTAGCAAGTCCCATCCTGTGGCTTCTCCTCTATAGCCACTATACACAGTTCCTGCAGCTTCATGGCGATGGAAGTAGGGGTGTGGTGTCAGGAGGCCAGGTCACTTGTCCTGTCTGGGTCTTAGTAAATTCACATGTAATAAGAGGGGGCCAGGCTGAAGGGCATAGAGCTGCTTCCCCAGAGAAACTGGGGGCAGCCAGGGTCCCATTCACCTGACTCATCTGCCAGCCATGCCTTTCTGTTTTGCCTCTAGAGTCGGTGACCTGGGACAGCCTAGCAGGCAAGGAATGGTCCCCTGGGACAAAGGGCAGAGCCTTCTGCCTACCCTGCCCCGAGCTCTGATTTGGTTTATGAGGTCACTTCACTGCCAGCTTGGAAGCAGACTCCCCAGTCACATGGAAGGAAGTAGATCCATTTCAGAGGGGAGAGGAGGCGGCTGTGGACAAGAAGAATCTGAGGGAAGGAAGAAGGGGCTGGGCCACAGCAAGCCCCGGGCACTGGAAAGGTATGGACTGAGGCGGCAGGGGGTAGCAGGCAAGTTTTCCCTTCTTCACTATTTCAACCGAGGTCTGCTCCACCACCAGGGCCCCAGCCAGGGCTCTGTGCCCAAAACAATCTCTGCACAGAAGGCAGGAGGAAAACTAGAAGGAAAGCCTGGGCAGCTACAACCCAAGGGAGAGGGCAAGATGCAAACCACAGAGGGGGAAACCCAGGCAGGCAGCCCATTCACAGAAGAGTCTTCTCCACTCAGAGCTGAAGAAACAAGCTCAGGCCCACACCTAGCCCAGCAGGCCCCCGCACTCAGACTGCTTGCTGCTTCTCCAGCTCAGAGCTCACTGCAGATGGGCAGGCGTCCTGCTCCAATGCAAGCTCCTGCCCAGGGGCAAGGTCCGAGGGTAGCTCTTCTCCGTGAAGCCAGCCTGGCAATGCAAAGCCACTTCCGGGATACATGACCTGGGACAGGTCATACAACCTCATAAGCCTCAACGTCTTCATCCACAAAATGGGGATAGTAGTATATATTTCAGAGGACTACCATGATAATTACGGTAACACATGTGAAGTTCTTACCATAGGGCCTGGCCCATAGAGAGCCCTCAATAAATGGTGCCTCTGTTGCTCCCTGGGCACCCTCTCCCTCCCTCCTTCACTCCGTCCTCACCTTCTGCTTGGTGCTGAGGGGCTGTGACTTCAATTTTTCATCCTTGCTCTTGGAAATCCTCAGGAACTGCTTGAGGTCTCCCTAAGGGAAAAGCCAGGCATCACGCTCAGGTCAGTGCAGAGCCATTGGCTGTAAAGCCTCAGACAAAGCAGGTGCTCGCAGAGTTCCTGCCTGGGGAGGCAGTGAGAAGGCCTAAGCTAGCCTGGGCCCCTTTCCTGGGGAAAGTTCACTGGGAGTACAGAACTTTAAAAATATATAGGAGACGCCTCCTAGAGGCTCTCTCAGTCAGAAAGAGAGGAGAATTGGCATTTTTACCCCAAGGGGAACCTCCAGACAGGTGGGGCAGCAGAGCCCCTATCTTCAGTGAGCCAAGAGGAAAACAGTCCCCTACCCTCTGTCCTCAAATATTCCGGAGAGGAAACCCCTGTCCTCTAGAGCTTTACAATCGAATAGAAACAAACAGAGGAGAACACCAGCAGCAGAAACACACATAAAGTGTTCATAAGTACTTGTTTGTTTGTTTTTAACTTTTTGTAGAGACAGAGTCTTGCTAGGTTGACCAGGCTGGTCTCGGACTCCTGGTCTCAAGTGATCCCCCTGCCTCAGCTTCCCAAAGTGCTGGGATTACAAGTGTGAACCACTGTGCCCAGCTGCATAAGTACTTGTTAATGGAAAGATTGATAGGACTCCTGCCTGCTTTTGCCCCAGAGCTAGGGATTTGACAAGCAGCAGTTTGAGGACCATGGGGCGAGGGCCAGGACCAGCTGGGGAATGAAGAGGAAGGGGCAGCTCTGGGAACGATGCCCTGAGTGGAGAGGAGAAGGCTGGTGGCTGGGGTAACACTCATGTCACAAGTGGTGCTAGGAAGGAGGGAAGAAAAGTGGGTTCTGATATATTTATTCTCAAGTGGGGACAAGCTTTTGGGGAGGAATAAATAACAAACCAAAGAAAACAGGCGTCAGAGAAGATGACCTGGAAGGCATCCCTGCAGTGTGACAGTGAGAAGTCCCAGAAGAATTTAGGACCAAGCCCTCCCCCGAGATACAGATGGAAAGACTGGGTGCTGATAAAGGGAATGCAGGCATCCAAGAGCAGGGAAGGCAGAAGCTGAGCATCGCAAGGTGGGCAAGGTGTAACAGCAGGCAGGCGAGGTCTCGGCTGAGACCGCACAAGACAAGGTTTTCACGGTGCTCCAGCCCCTGACTCCCACCTTTGTAGGACACTGCCCTCCCTACCCGAGACCCCCGCGGCCCCTGCCAACAGCATACCAGGTCCACATATTCCAGCACCATGTAATGGGGCTCAGCCTCCCGGCAGAGCCCCAGGAGCCGCACCACGTTGGCGTGGTTCAGCTTCCCAAACATCTCCAACTCCCTCCGGAAGTCCAGCTGCTGCTGCTCGTCCTTGCTCTGCAGGCTCTTCACAAGTACCAGGGTCTCCGCCACTCCCTCCTCCAAGCCCTGAGCCTTTGCCAGGAACACCTCCCCAAACTCACTCTTTCCTGTGGGTACAGTCTGAGTCAGCCAACCACCTTCACCCAGGCAGAGGCAGCTCCTGACCTGGGGGAGGGGCCTAGCCTCTACTACAGTGTGGACTCACCCACCTGGGCTGGACATGAGATCCGGTTCTGCTGTGACCCCCTCCCTCCGAAGGCTTCAGTGTCTCCAGCAGCAAAATAAAAGGGTTGGACTAATATTCAGCATTTTCCAAAGGGTGATTCGCATGAGAATTTTTGGTGGCTCATGGTAAACATGTCTTAATGTATGCTAGGAAAAAACTTAACTACAACAAACCCATGATTTCTCATATTTTTTCCTACAACAAAGGTAACTTAGCTTTTCTGTTGTCTGTTTTTTTAAAGAGTCAATTTAAATAAAACATCAAGTAAATAATACTACAGGTAGTACACAGGAATGACAAAATCTGTACAAAAGGCAGTGAATAACAGGCTCTGGGGCCACACTGGGGTAGATCTCTATCTACACCTCCGTCCACCTCTAACATTCTAGGTTTCAGGGACTTCGGAACACTAGCCTGTACCCAGCCTCAAGACACAGCGGGTGACTTGCAGTTAGGCAGGGGCAGCTGTAGTCAAGGCGACATACCCAGCGTGGTGATGGGCTGCAGGCTGGACCGTGGGAAGTGCATCTTATCACTTGTGCTGTGGCGTTTGTTGGTGGCTGCGGGGCCGGAGCCCAAGCTGGTCAAGGCCACTTCCTCTTGGATCTCTGCTGAGGGCTGCCCGTTCTGCAAAGGCCCGCCTGGGAAGAAGGAGGACAGGAGCGTCACGATGAGACCTGACACTCTGGCCACCACGGGGATTTCTGTTCCGTCCCCTGGTCTTCCACTCTTGCCAACTTGGGTCCAATTACAGTACTCCACATGAAGGGGCAAGCCCAAATGATAAAATGATGGGGCTGGGGCTGGGTGGGGGAGGTATGGGCATCCCCTAGGGTATGACCCCTTAGTGATGCAGCTGATTACAACCTCTGAGATGGAGCCAACTGCAGACGTCTAATCTGAATCACTGATTCCTGAACACTATAGCTACACATAAGGATTGTTGCTTTCATTGGGCCTCCAACTGGGCAAAGTCCTAAACAGGCACAAAGGGAAAATCACAATAATGGAGACCCAACCCCTGCTCCTGAACACCTGAGCTGATAGGAGAGACCCAGTAATGACCTCAGGGAGCTCCCAGTCCAGGGAAGTGGGGATAGGAGAAGGGAAGTAAATGGAAAGACTGCCCTTGGGGGAACTCTTAGACTCATGGGGGGAAACAAGATGTGCAACAGCAACATGTATACGTATACTAATGATATCTGTGGTTTCCTGCTGGGAGGAGGAAACAGCAGGGAATCACAGGAAGCCGGTCCCAGGGGCTCCAATGAAGAAGTCTCAAGTCAGGTTGCTCAGAAGCCGAGGCCCTGAAAATCAGCCAACTCCAGGCTTCCCACTAGGGGTGTGGCAGCCCCACCTCCAAGATCCAGCAACAGCGGCTCGGTTTCCTGAGGGCTGGCGCTCTCCCCTCCGTGGCCGCGGGAGGGCGCTCAGCTCCTACACACGGGTACCACCTCCCCCTCCAGGGCCTCTCACCGTTGAGACATTCCATCTCTGGCTCCTCGCCCTCGGGCTGCTTCTGCAGCCGCTTGGCTTTGCAGCGCTTCTTGCAGTAGAACATGAGACCCAGCACGGCGATGATGTAGGCCACAGCGGCACCCACCGACAGCCCAATGGTCTGGATCATCTTGTAGGGGGGAGGGCTGCCAGGGCCCTCCGACTCCTCCGGCACAGGCTTGTCTGAGAGACACACAGATGGGTCTGGGCAGGCGCTGCTAAACAAAACAAGCCCTGCTTCTCCACTAACTCCTCCCAACCCCATCAACAGGACAACTTAACAGATGGCCCGGGAGGGTCACCACCTTCACTGGCTTTAACAAGGGCCAGCAGGTCCTCATGCCCCACTGAGGTCAAAGGAAGACTCTGAAGGAGATGAGGCCAGGGGTTCCCAAGCTGGTTATGCATCGCAAGTCAAGGCAGGCGACATAGATACGCACACCTGTCAGGAAGCCACCACAAACCCACGCTATTTGTTAAGAAGCTTCCCGGCCGGGCGCGGTGGCTCAAGCCTGTAATCCCAGCACTTTGGGAGGCCGAGGCAGGCGGATCACGAGGTCAGGAGATTGAGACCATCCTGGCTAACACAGTGAAACCCCGTCTCTACTAAAAAATACAAAAAATTAGCCGGGTGTGGTGGCGGGTGCCTGTAGTCCCAGCTACTCGGGAGACTGAGGCAGGAGAATGGCATGAACCTGAGACGTGGAGCTTTCAGTGAGCTGAGATCACACCACTGCACTTCAGCCTGGGCGACAGAGCGAGACTCGTCTCAAAAAAAAAAAAAAAGAAGCTTCCCAAGGGACTTGATAATGTGAGCCAGGCCCCAGAGAACAACATTTGGGAGCTTCAGGTTTAGAATTCCAGGCACTGCCTGGCACAGAGCAGGTTTTTCAATGAACAGATCTGTAGAAGGGATCTGCTGGTCTAGGGACCTTTCAATGGCCCCCACCGAGGGGTCTCAAGAGGCATTGGGGGAATGAAGGGAGAGAGACCATGCAGGATCCCCCCACTGCCACACACACCCCAGTGGCTCCCACCAAGGGGCCTCCTCACTTCATTTTCATCCATTTAAACTTTCACATTATACTTTGTCTAGAAAAATAACTGCTGCCAAACCAAGAAAGTTTGAGAGCTTCTCATTTAAACCACCTTCACCTGTGGATGCAGAAATAAGTCCCCCGAGGAGAAATAAGTCTCCCAGGGCCACAGAGTTAAGTGCAGGGCCTTTCACTGGACCCATCATTCTCTCTGGACCTCCTGGAGAAAAGAACCTTGTCCTACTGCCTTCTGACCTGTTCCTCCTCCCCAGCCACCCAGAGATATGTGTGGCTGCTGCAGGAACCTGGGAGGCAGCACTGCAGGAAGAGAACACCCTCCCCTGCAACACACACACACACCCACCGACCACGGGATGTTAAATAAACGATAGCCCGGCTCTGAGCAAGGACTCTAAGACTGTGCAGTGGCATGGCGAGACAGCCGAATCCCCTAATCTGCCACAAAAATGGCTTCTGTGTCATGTTCTGTACACAGGGGCTGACTGAGTACAAGGTGACAAATGTCTGGGTCCACCACTTCCTGTGCAGGACACCCCTCCCCAGCCCATACCCACGACATAGAGGGGGGCCTCCGTGTGCTTGATGTTGCAGCTGTTGCCTGCAATGCAGGTGTAGCGGCCTGAGTCCTCAGGGGCCACGTCGTGGATCACCAGGGAGCCATTCTGGAAGATGTGCATCCTGCGAGGGGAGAAGCCACAGCGCTGACCAGCTCACAGGGAGTGGGCACTGCAGGAGAGGAGGGGCTGGTATGGGAGGGAGGCGGCCCTACCTGGGTCCCAGCTTGGTGGGGTCCAGGATGCGGTCCTTGCCCTTCCACTGAATCAGTGGCTTAGGGTCCCCCTGGGCCTCACACTGCAGCAGGGCTGTGTGGCCCTGGTACACAGTCGTGCGCTCTGGCTCTACTTTGAAGGTGATAAAAACTGGAAGGAAAGAGACCAGCGAGGGGCAGGGAGGGGTGAGCCAAGGGGCTGGCAGGGTACATGGTGCTACCCCAAAGGGCCCTCCCAGCCCAAGGGCCCTGCCACGGTCGCACCTGCCACAGTGAGCTGGACATGGGCACGAATCTGGCCCTGCGGCCCATTGGAGGCAATGCAAGTGTAGTTGCCAGCGTCATCTCGAGTCACCCGGGCAAAATGCAGGGTCCCAGCGTTGTCTGTCACCCACTCTGGGAGGCTGCTCCCATCTGCAGGAGTAACAAAGGGAAATTATGGAAAGGATCAGGGTTACACAGATGGCTGACAATGCCTTCAGTCCCTCACCTCGACTCCAAAACACACCATCGCTCCTGACCACCCACAGGCAAAGTCCAAACTCCTCAGCCAGGTGTTAGAAGCCCCCCGTTATTTACCCCTCTTCCAATTCTTCAGTCTCACCTCTTCCTCTTATTGCCCTGTGTGACATTTCACTTCTGCCAAACCGGACTCTGGGCCCAGATTGGCTCTGTTCCTACCCCACTGCCTGTCACTTCTCCCTCCTAGAGCCCATTCCCACTCTTTGCCATCCCAGGCTGTAGATCCATTTTGAGCCTCACCTCTCCCAGAAAGTTCCCCCAGACCTGAGCAGAGGGAGCCTACTTCCTCCTCAAAATCTACAACTCTACTCTCTCACTCTAGGTGGAAATGTCAAAATGGGTCCAACCTTTTAAAAAACAATTTGGCAACTCACATCAAGGGCTATAAAAAGGTTCATACCCCCTTTCATGCGTAATTATTCCAATTCTGGGAATCTTTCCCAAAGGAAATAAACCTAAATCCAGAAAAAAACTTTGGCTTAAAGATGTTTATTGCAGGCTGGGCGCGGTGGCTCAAGCCTGTAATCCCAGCACTTTGGGAGGCCAAGACAGGCGGATCACGACGTCAGGAGATCGAGACCATCCTGGCTAACACGGTGAAACCCCGTCTCTACTAAAAAAATACAAAAAACTAGCCAGGCGAGGTGGCGGGCGCCTGTAGTCCCAGCTACTCGGGAGGCTGAGGCAGGAGAATGGCGTAAACCCGGGAGGCGGAGCTTGCCGTGAGCTGAGATCTGGCCACTGCACTCCAGCCTGGGCGACAGAGTGAGACTCCGTCTCAACAAAAAAAAAAAAAAAAGTTTATTGCAGTAATGAAAAAAAAGGGGGTGGGTAGGTGGGTGGTTAACAACCCAAATCTTCAACATTTAAGGAACAGTTAAGTAAATTACAGTGAATCCAATCGTTGAAATATTATTAGGATCATCAAAACAAATATTCATGAAGAGTATATAAAGATGTGGGGAAATGCTTGACAATGGTAAGTAAAAAAGGGTATAAAATTACAGTTATAAAAATAAATACTTTTTAAAAATATTTTTTAAAACTATGTAGTTATCTGTATTGTCTACTTCTACAATAAGCATGTCTACAGGCATGCACCACCATGCCTGGCTAATTTTTTAATTTTTTGTAGAGACAGGGTCTCCCTATATTGCCCAAGTTGGTCTTGAACTCCTGGGCTCAAGCAATCCTCCCACCTCAGCTTCTCAAAGTGCTAGGATTACAGGTGTGAGCTACCACACTTGGCCAATCATGTAAATTTAATAACTGAAACTATATATACAATAAAACTGCTAGGTAAAAAAAGAAAAACACACACACAGAAAAAGAAGACATATACCCAAAGACAATAAATGGCAGGATTGTGCATTTTTTCTACCAACTAATATTTTGTTTTGTTTTTTTTTTTGAGACAGAGTCTTGCTCTGTCACCCAAGTTGGAGTGCAGTGGTACAATCTCGGCTCACTGCAACCTCTACCTCCTAGGTTCAAACAATTCTCCTGCCTCAGCCTCCCGAGTAGCTGCGACTACAGGCACGTGCCACCACCCCTGGCTAATTTTTTGTATTTTTTGTATTTTTTTTTTTTTTGAGACAGAGTCTTGCTGTGTCGCCCAGGCTAGAGTGCAGTGGCGTGATCTCGGCTCACCGCAAGCTCCGCCTCCTGGGTTCACACCATTCTCCTGCCTCAGCCTCCGGAGTAGCTGGGACTACAGGCGCCCGCCACCACACCCAGCTAATTTTTTGTATTTTTAATAGAGACGAGGTTTCACCGTGTTTGCCAGGATGGTCTCGATCTCCTGACCTCATGATCCGCCCACCTCGGCCTCCCAAAGTGCTAGGATTACAGGCGTGGGCCACCACATCCAGCCAATTTTTTGTATTTTTAGTAGAGACGAGGTTTCACCGCATTAGCCAGGATGGTCTCGATCTCATGACCTCATGATCCCCCCACCTCAGCTTCCCAAAGTGCTAGGATTACAGGTGTGAGCCACCACACCCAGCCTCTCCCAGTATTTTCTAAAGGAGCCTATGTAACTTTTTTTCTTTTTTGAGTCAGAGTCTCACTCTGTCACCCAGACTCTAGTGCAATGGCATGATCTCGGCCCACTGCAGCCTCCGCCTCCTGGGTTCAAGCCATTCTCCTGCTTCAGCCTCCTGAGTAGCTGGGATTGCAAGCATGTACCACCACACCTGGCTAACTTCTGCATTTTTAGTAGAGATGGGGTTTCACCATGTTTGGGACCAGTTTGAGGCTGGCCTCAAACTCCTGGCCTCAAGTAAGCCACCCACCTCGGCTTCCCAAAGTGTTGGGATTACAGGCATGAGCCACTGTGCTCGGCCTCCATGTAATTTTTATGTTGGAAAAGATAAACGATTTTGGAAAGGGAGAAGGGAGGACTTTATAGCATTGTCTGGACCAATCCAATCACTTGTTGCCTTGAGTCATCTTCCATGTTGTCCAAGGCTGTAATCTGACCTCTTCTGTGTCTGGCTTTTTCCTTCCTAACTCAACTATACATCAGCCCTGCATTGCTTGTCTAATCTCCACATTTCTGGGCACAGTGCGGGGCACCCAGCTGGCCCTCAGGTATGCATCTGATCAGTGGACTGCCCTGCCTGCCCCCACCCTATGCCGGCACTGTACCCACCTGCCCGTTCCCACTTAATAGTGGGCTTCTCTCGGCCTGTGGCTGAGCAAGGCACCGTGGCCTCCTTGTCAAACTCCATGCACTGCTGCGGCTGGGGTGGTGGTGTGAACTTGAGCTTTTCTGTTTCAGCAGAGGGTGGGTGGAAAGAGGAGGAATTGGGGCTGCTGGAGAGGCTGTGGCCAGGCCTGCTGCTCCCTCCCCTTTCCTCTCCTGCCTAGCCAGGAAGGGTGCTCCCCCAAGACATGCTGGCTCACCCAGCACTTGGACACGGGCTTGCGCCTCGATGCTGCCAGCTGGGGTGCTGCTCACACAACGGTACCATGTCCCATCGTACACCTCCACGTTGTTGATGCGCAAGGTCCCATTCTTGAAGACCTCGAACCGTGAGTCCTGCAGCACAGGTGAGAGGCCTCAGAGCCTGAACCCACATCCACCTCTCCTTGGAGGCCACCTCCAGGGAAAGAGTGCTATGGAGGTGAGCACAGAAGAGGGCAGGTGGAGGGAAGGCCCCGCCCATCCAATAGTAACATTCTTCTTTCTCACCTCCGAGATGAGCATCTGGTTTCTGTACCAGACAACTGTGGGTTTTGGTGTGGCCTGGGTCAGGCAATGCAAGTAGCCGGGTTTGCCCTCCTCCAGCTGGCTGTCTTGGGGCTTCTTCAGCCAGGTGGGCACAGCTAGATGGACAGGAAGGAAACAGTGAAGCCTGCTTCGGTCTCCAAAACCAAAGGACCCAACTCCAAGAAATTCTACTACCATTCTAGGCCCTGAGTTCAGAAGCCCCATGCTACTCAGATGGCAGGAGTTTCCCTTTAAGGAAGACCCAGGTGCCAGCACCTTCTTTTTGTTTGTTTTTTTAAGACAGGTTCTCACTCTGTCACCCAGGTTGAGTACAGTGACACAGTTATGGCTCACTACAGTCTCAAACTCATAAGCTCAAGTGATTTTCCTACCTCAGCCTCCCAAATAGCTGGGACCACAGGTATGCACCACAATACTTGGCTAATTTTTGTATTTTCTGTAGTGATGAGGTCTTTGTTGCCCAGGCTGGTCTCAAACTCCTGGTCTCAAGCAGTCCTCCCTCCTTGGCCTCCCAAAGTGCTAAGATTATAGGCGTGAGCCACCACGCCCGGCCACCATCTTTTGAACATTATCTTAGTTAATTGTCACATTAATTAACTTAGTTAACATTATCTTAGTTAAAAATCCCCATGGTAGGCAGGGAACGGTGGCTCACACCTGTAATCCCAGCACTTTGGGAGGCGGAGGCAGGAGGGTTGCTATGAGACACTGCACTCTAGCCTGGGCAACAGAGTGAGACCCCCATCTCTAAAAAAACAAAAAAAAACCCAAGATATGTATTCCAACACCCATTTTACAGCTAAGAAAACAGATATTCAAAGAAGTAATAGTGGCTGGGTACAGTGGCTCACGCCTGTAATCCCAGCACTTGGGATCTGCCAAGGCGGGCAGATCATTTGAGGTCAGGAGTTCAAAACCAGACTGGCCAACATAGTGAACTGAGATCACACCACTGCACTCCAGTCTGGGCAAAAGAGTGAGATTCTGTCTCAAATTAAAAAAAAAAAAAAAGAAGTAGTAGTAGTAATGGTGATGTGCTAATACCCAATAGTGATAGAATTTAAAACTCTCGTCTATGTGACTCCAAAACTCATGTTCTATCTTTTTTTTTTTTTGACACAGTCTTGCTCTGTCACCCAGGCAGGAGTGCAGTGGCACGATCTTGGCTCACTGCAAACTCTGCCTCCTGGGTTCACGCCATTCTCCTGCCTCAGCCTCCCAAGTAGCTGGGACTACAGGAGCCTACCACCACACCCGGCTAATTTTTTGTATTTTTATAGACAGGGTTTCACCGTGTTAGCCAGGATGGTCTCGGTCTCCTGACCTCGCGATCCACCCATCTCGACCTCCCAAAGTGCTGGGATTACAGGCGTGAGCCACCGCGCCCGGCCCCTTGTTCTTCTTATTATACCATAAAATGCCAAGGTGCAGTCCTCAGAAATCTGTTCTGTTTTAGTCACATTCACTCATCCAGTCCACAACCTTCAATACAGTATGAATGGTTGGTTCCCAAAACTACATCCTGATTCCTGTAAATCCAATTGCCTACTGGCATTTCCATCTGGATATCCAACAGGCATCTCAAACTTTACGTGTGCTAAAGGGAGCACCTGACTTCCCCCAAAACCTGCTCACTCACTTTCCCTATCTCAGTCAATAGAACTATCCAGTCAAGTAAGAAAGCCAAAAAGCTAGCCTTGTCTTCTCTCTATACCCCACCCCCATCACACTCATTCTACACAAACCCTATCTACTGGGGCTCCTAAATATATCCTGAATTTGACCACCTCACCCCCACCGCTACTTACTCTGTTCAAGCTCCTTTCAGTATCTCCCCTAGACTATTACAGTCATCTACTAATGGGTCTCCTTGTTTATACTTTCGGTCCTAACATCCTAGTCTCAAAACAGCCAGAGTGATCTTCTGAAAAATCAGTCTTCCACTCAAAACCCTGCAAGGTCTTCCCATCCAATGTGGTGTGGTAGGCTGTTTGCAATGATAGTTATAAACAATTCTCCCATCCCTTTCATCTCTTTGCAATGTGATGCTGACACTTTCCCATCAAGAGGTGGAGTTTATTTATTTCTGTGTGTGAGAGACAGGGTCTCACCTGTTACCCAGGCTGGCGTGCGGTCATGCCATTATGGCTCACTGTGGCCTCAGCCTCCCAG